>NC_072832.1:5000-305000 GCF_027744805.1 Dunckerocampus dactyliophorus | reverse complement strand
CTTTTAAGAAGATGTTCGTGAATGAGACCCATTGAACCCTGCATCCTTTCATCAGCAGGAACGAGGGACGTGTCTCTTATCATGTCTACCGTACCGGTCCTTGTGACTATACTTCCTTGGCATCGGTCAGTCTCGGAAGACTATGGATCTGCGCCTTGAGCTGGGATAGCGGGTCGTCTGCAGTTTCCTCCCAGTTGCTCACATCCAAACCCAGAGCTTTCATGTCTCTTTTACACAGATCTTTGAAGCGGAGATGGGGCCGGCCTGAGCTCGTTTTCCGGATGCAAGCTCTCCGTAAAATATATCTTTTGGTATTCTTCCATCCACCATCCGATGGACGTGTCCCACCCAGCGGAGACGGCGCTCATAAAGCAGGGTGAATAGGCTTGATAAATTTGCACGGGAGAGTACCTCGTTGTTGGCGATACGGTCGCTCCATTTGATGTTGATAATACTCCTCAGCATACGGAGATGAAAGGCGTTGAGCCGTCGCTCTTGCGAGGCATATAAACACCACGTCTCACTGCCGTATAGCAAGGTACTGAGGACGCATGCCTTGTATACAGCGATCTTCGTGTGTCTTGATAGCTTTCGGTTTAACCATACCTTCTGCAATAGTTTCCCGAAGGTCGCTGCAGCAAGACCGATTCTTCTGTCAAATTCATTGTTGAGGGAGTGGTTGTCCGATAATTTGGATCCAAGGTATGTAAACTCATGGACCACATCGAGTGGGTGCTTTTCGATATATATCGTGGGTGGGTTTGAGTTGCCTTGATACATTACTTTGGTCTTCTGCCGGCTGATGTTGAGACTGAAGTGGTTGCAGGCTTTGTTGAAGATGTTGAGCATTGATTGTAATTCCAATTCTGAGTGGGGTACTAACACTGCATCGTCAGCAAACAGCATTTCACTGATGGATACTTTTCGGATCTTGGATTTTGCGCTCAAACGTGATAAGTTGAACAGCTTGCCAGTTGACCTTGTATGGAAGCAGATACCATAGTTCCGGCTGCCGAAAGCATACTTCAACATTACTGCAAAATATATGTTGAACAGGGTAGGAGCACAAGACACAGGACACAGCCCTGTTTTACTCCACGGCTGATGTTGAACGGTTCTGAAAAACATCTGTCAAACTGGATAGTAGCTTTCATGTTAGTATGGAAGGATTTAATGATTTGCAGCATTTGAGGGGAGCACCCAATCTCCTTGAGAACTTGGAACAGTCCTTCACGGCTAACAGTGTCAAAAGCTTTTGTCAGGTCGATGAATGCGATGTAAAGCGGTTTGTTTTGCTCTCTACATTTCTCCTGTAACTGCCTTAGAGAAAAGATCATATCAATCGTGGAGCGTCCGGGTCTGAAACCACATTGGGATTCAAGATAGATCCTTTCCGCAAGCTTCTGAGAACAACACGTGCAAATGCTTTCCCGGTGACGCTGAGCAACGATATCCCACGATTGCTGTCGCAGCCACTTCGGCTACCTTTGTTTTTATACAGTGTCACTATTTTGCTATCCTTCATATCTTGAGGCACTTCTACTTCTTCCCAGTAGCAATGGAGAATCTCATGGAGCTGTCGAAGGATAACATCCTTGGAACACTTTAGAACCTCTGCTGGAATCCCGTCAAGTCCAGGTGCCTTCCCAGTTGGCAGGGAATCAAGTGCATCTTCTCGTTCCTCCATGGTTGGAGGTGAGTCAATGCTTCCCCCGAAATCGGGCTGGCTTTTGTGTAGAGTTCGGAGTAATGCTGTACCCATCTCTCCATCTGCTCCACTTTGCTTGTGATGGTAGCTCCGGTTTTGGTTTTAAGAAACGCTGTCTTGCGTTGGGTTGGTCCTATTGCTTTTTTGATCCCGTCGTACATTCCACGTATGTCTCCTTTTTCAGCCGCCGTCTGGATGCCTTCACAGAGTTTCAAACAGTAATCGTTTGCGCAGTGTCTGGCTGTCCATTGGGTCTTACTCCTGGCTGCCTGCAGAGCTGCCTGTGTTTCACGAGTGGGGTGATGCCTGTGTTCCATTAGGGAAGTTCTCTTTTCCTCGAGAACGACGGCTATTTCGCCGGAGTTCGCCTGGAACCAATCAGGTGTGTTTTCTCACTTTTTGACAAATGCACACAGTGCAGAGCTATGGATGTGGTCTCTCAGGGTTTTCCATCTTACTGAAACATCTGCTTCAGGTAATCTTGCGATGGACTGTATCAGCTTTTCTTTAAATTTGATGACTTTGTCCAGTTGTTGCATCATCCTGGCGTCAATATGCTGTTTTCCAGGAGGTTTGTTGTGATGCATGACTTTGGGAACAATCCTGACCTTACAACAAACCAGTGAGTGATCCGTGTCACAGTCAGCATTTTGATACGAGCGGGTGAGCTGTACATACCGCAGATGATGTTGACGTGTCAGTATCAGGTCCAGTTAGTGCCAGTGCTTAGAGCGTGGGTGCATCCAAGAAATTTTATGTTGTTGTTTTAGTTTAAAATAGGTATTCGTAATGCAGAGTCCTTGGATTGAGCACAGTTCCAACAGGCATTGTCCATTTTCATTCATCTTACCGATTCCGTGCTTCCCTATACATGTTGGCCAGGATCCTGAGTCAGCGCCCACTCGGCGTTGAAATCTCCCAATAAGATCAGGTGTTCTTTGGGGGGTATCCTTTGTATCATGGATGTAAGTTGACTATAGAACTCCTCTTTTATGCCCTCCCCAGAGTACAAGGTAGGCGCGTAGATACTGATTAGGTTGACCAGTCCATCTGAGGTGTGCAAGCGAAGAGACAGCATTCTTTCTGTTCCTCCTTGAGGAACAGAGAACCTGCAAGATCCACCATCTTCAGCAGTGAGTTTTTCACTGCAAAGCCGACTCCGTGCTCTCTTGTCTCTTCTGCACTTTTTCCTTGCCAGTAAAAGGTATAATCACGTTCACACAGTGAGCCTCTTTCTGGTAGGTGCGTTTCTTGGAGTGTAGCGATGTCCACCTTGAGCTTTAGTAGTTCCTGGTTTATTACCGCAGTCTTGCGTGCATCCTCTATCTGACAGTAACCGCTCAAGAACCCCGGAAGTAGGGTTCTGACATTCCAGCACCCGAATTTGAGTGCAGGCTTTTTGTTATTTAGTACTTTGTGTTTGTTTGGTGCAGGTTTGCAGTCCATGTTTCAGAACATAGGCATTCCTGAGCCCCACGCACCCAGTGAGGCAAATAGACTGTGGCGGAACAGCATCTAACTGGCTGGGGGCTGCCCAGCTTGAGGCGGGCGGTAGCTGTCCAGTGAGATACTATGACCTCTCCCACCATTGAAAACAACCCCTGGCACCCAGCTCTACGCCAATTGAGCGGAGGCTTATAACAGATAGACTGTTGTTTCCCGTGTTTTTTCCGTCACGTGACATGACGCTGGAGTGTCCTCTCCAGGGCGCAGGCCTGGGCAATGTGTATGGAGAATTCGTTGTCGCCCATGCAGCAGGTCCCCCCTCTCTACAGCGCCGATGGAGTCCAAGGGAAAGGTAAAGACCAGTACAGCTTGGTATCGGTGTGTCGCAGGAGCTGCCAGATTGAGGTTGAGCACAACTTCAAACTGCCTACGGGACTCCGACTCCGGTTTCTTTTCAGGGTTTTCTCCCCTAGCCCTTCCCTGATTGGGTCTTCCCACAAGGCAGTGGAGGTTTGAAATCAGAGTTTCCTTCTCCTAGACGGGTCGCCTCACTGGCTATCGATTCCCATCTACCCGAAGCACTGGTTTTGGGGCGCCAGTAACTCGCCCTCGCCCCTTCTCCTGTTAGTAGTAACAGTTCCGCCAGGCATAGAGTGTATGCCATTTGAGAAGGCCAGGAGTTGGACTTAGCTGTCAGAGGCTGTTTGAGGCGCTCGCCGATGAGGCATTTTGTAGAAAGTAGGAGCTTATGCCTACTCCCACCCCTGGCATAACAGCTTTTGGAACTCTTGTGACTATAGGGGTGTTATTTCATGGCGAGAGGGCTCTAATGTTAAAAGTGGAAAGCAGGAGTTTTATGCTCCAACTACCCAAAGATTGAGTTTAGAAAAAAAGGAATCCTACTTAGCGGAAATGAAGCGTGATAAAGGAGGGATTACCGTGTCTCCACTTTGTGGTCTTTGTGTCCGTTCAAGAGTAAAAAAAAGACGTTTGCTGCTGTACGGGAGTTCAGTCTGGGATGACTTTTTGGTAGATTTAGTGGATGATATATTCGTATGCATATAGCAGCCTCTGCTACAGGAAATGGTCTCCTTGAAGGCAATCTGCTCATTAAGATAATGTGTTGCTTCCAATTAAACTAACATTAAAACGGTCCCCATAAAGAGCTGGACTCAGCATTTTTCCCAACTTGCTCTTTTAATTACATCGTTCCTCTCCTGTCATTAAGGATATTAAAAATTCATTAACACCAATAGTCCTGCATCTCGCCAACAAATCAGGGAGGATTTCATCTCAAGATGAGAACCATTAGCGATTCCATCTGAAAGGCGCTTTAACCCCCCCCAAGCTGGTGTCAACAGGTTACTTTGAAGTGTGGGGTGGTGAAAGCCTGCCATTGATTGGCTTTCATGGGAAAAAAGAGAGAGATCTTTCAATGCAACAGCAGGCGTGATGCAGCGTTTTTATGAAAGCTACATTTACTCGCTAATGCGATTCTATGTTATGTTTCCCGTCAGTCATATTTCTGGCTTCTAATTTGTTTCATCAAATGTGTTTACGGCTAGCTGAAACTCTTTTACAGCTTCGCTATCCAAGCGTGCCGTGCCTGCTGCAGGAAATGACTGTGTCCATGAATAACTCCTTTTACCGCGCACAAGAACAGGCCCGGCAAGACCTGCAAATTCTTCCTGATGCTAAGCTAACACCACCGGCGTGGCAAACCAGGAAGATTAATCAGATAAAACACACAAACGCGCTCACGGGACGTGCAGCAGGTGCTCGTGTGAAAATAATTACAGAAAATAATTACATCCAAAATGTAAAACAACAGCTTTCAAATGTTGTGTGTGTGTGTGTGTGTGTGTGGTATATTTCCCTGGTGGTAAATGTGATCACCTTCATGCAAATGAAGTGGAGCTGCATGAGGGAATTCTTTGCAAAAGAAGTGAAGGTTGCACATTATTGGCACGCATGTCAGACATGGACGTCCCAGCTTGTTTTTGTGAGTGCAGAAGATCGACGGAAACGTCGTAATCACGCAGTTCTACATCTTTAAAGGCAACAAGAAGCTTGTCTTATATCAACCTCATCAATGCAATCTTTATGATCATACCAAATCCTGCATGGCCTAGCCAATTTGGGCGGGGGGTGCTTTGCATATTACTTTCATATGATATGATATGATATGATATGATATAATATGATATGATATGATATGATATGATATGATATGATATGATATATATCATATGATATATATATATATATATATATATAATATATATGATATGATATGATATGATATATATGATATAATATAATATGATATGATATGATATGATATGATATGATATGATATGATACGATATGATATGATATATATGATATAATATAATATAATATAATATGATATAATATATATGATATAATATAATATGATATGATATGATATGATATGATATGATATAATATATATGATATAATATAATATGATATGATATGATATAACATGAAATGACATGACATGACATGACATGACATAACATAACATAATATAATGTAATATAATATATATTATTATACATTCACAATATATTATATTATATTATATATAATATATTGTGAATTTTTAAAATATTTTAGAATGTTTAATTCAAGTGTCATTGTTGTTAACCAATTCTTTTGGTTTTATTTTATTTACCTTTTTAATTGTTTTTATACAATTTATTATTCTAATTAATTTGTAATTATTTTAGTTCATTTTCTTATTGTTATTGTTTTTCATTTTAATATAATGAGGTGGGTATTTAGAAAAGAGCTACACAAAAATCTGTCAGTATTATTATGATTAAAATCTGCATACAAGTTACATTTTTCTGTGGAGTGGAAATCCATGGAGATGAAAGGGTGAATCACATGCAGAGTTAATTCAAGATTCAAGATTCAAGATTCAAGAGTTTTATTGTCATGTGCATGGTAAAACAGCAGTTATACCATGCAATGAAAATCTTATTCTGTTCATACTCCCAAGAAAAGAAAGGAAACACGAGAAAGAATAAGAACATAGAAACATAAACACATAAACATATATACCAATAAATTAAGCAACAACAACAGAAGAGACATTAATACAAGCAAATAATACAAATAAATAAATAAATAAATAAATAAATAAAGTGCTATGAGTGTGTGCGTGTGTTGCGTGCGGCGTGTGCGAGTGCTTCGTTGAGAAGCCTGATGGCCTGTGGGTAAAAGCTGTTTGCCAGCCTTGTGGTCCTGGACTTCAAACTCCTGTAGCGTCTGCCTGACGGTAGGAGTGTGAATAATGAGTGTTGTGGATGTGTGCTGTCCTTGATGAGGTTGTGTGTTCTTCGTAGGACTCTAGATTTATAAATGTCTTGCAGTGAGGGGAGGGCTGCCCCAACAATGTTCTGTGAGGTCTTGATCACCCGCTGGAGTGCCTTCCTATCACGTGTTGTACAGTTACCGTACCAAACAGTGATGGAGGCGGTAAGGACACTTTCGATAGTGCATCTGTAGAAGCAACTCAGGATTGTGGTGGACATGCCAAATTTCCTCAGTCTTCTCAGGAAGTACAGTCTCCTTTGGGACTTCTTCAGAATTTGTTGGGTGTTGTGAGACCAGGAGACCAGGTGTTCAACTAACAAATGAT
Source organism: Dunckerocampus dactyliophorus (assembly GCF_027744805.1). Classification (NCBI taxonomy): domain Eukaryota; kingdom Metazoa; phylum Chordata; class Actinopteri; order Syngnathiformes; family Syngnathidae; genus Dunckerocampus; species Dunckerocampus dactyliophorus. The sequence continues at coordinate 298,173 of NC_072832.1, read as the reverse complement.
TAGTTTCATGTGAGGTTTTAGGTTTTATTTGATTTAGCTTATCGATTTTGTCATTTATTTGTAATGATTAGATTGTATTATTGTTAATATTTCCCTTTGATAATAATAACATCACATGTACTTTAAGAGCTATAAAAAAAGATGATTAAAGTTGTCATTTGTCTTGCAGATGAAACAGCAACTAACACATAAGGGTCTCTAAAAACATCACTTGCGTTGTGCTATGATGACACGTTTGTGTAGCGATTGCTGGTGTGTTGTGTATCTAAACGTGTGAGCAAGGCAACCAAAAAGCAGTGTTTGTAAAAAAAAAAAAAAAGTCATATGGAGTGAAAAATCTTTGCAGCACGAAGTAGATCAAGCAAACACATTGAGGTCCACTCCAGCCAGTGTGACCCCCAGCGAACCCCAGCACGCTCGTCTGCACGCTCATGTGCACGCTCGTGTGCACGCTCGTGTGCACGCTCGTGGAGACTCACTGGCAGCAAAAACAACAACATCACGTCCGTGCACGATGAATATTCCATTAGGAGCTGTTGGACGATGTAACAGGAGCAGGCGCTGTATCGTAGCTCGCGAAATAAAATATTCATATCCTCCTAATTAATTGGCATTGGGGCGGCAGCGGGGGCTTGTTTTGTTTCTCCAGTGGTGCCTGCCATGCGCTGCAAAGTCACCTGCAACATGAGACTGAAACATTTGCCACAGCAGGGGTGGGGGTTGGTGTGTCAAATCAAAACATTTGGTGTATTTTTAGGAAGAAATGAAACAAGCATTAAAAAGTCAACATTGTTGCCATCAAATGCTACATTTAGTGCAGAGATTGAGATGCAGCGTGCACGTAAAGTGGTTCGGGCGCACGTCCCTGTTATTATTATTATGAGCGGGATCTGTCGAAGGTCAAGAAAGTTTCTAGCTGCCGTTTCTTTCATCACCGACAGGGACGACTTCAAGCCAATCATTTTTACTGAGGATGCAGCACTCTGACACTCAGACAACAGTGCCTCTGCTGGTTGGAGTCCAGTAGTGCACTCCATTTAGAAGAACTACATCAACTGTGGTGTATCGTTTACTAAATTGTCACTGACATTATAATTATTGTTTTGTTATTGGTAGCACAATTTCTATCATTATTATTGGCTTGATCAATATATATTTTATTGATACACTTGATTTACTTCATGAACCACTGACAAGTCAAGTTTCCATTGTTATTAGTATTATTAGCACTAGCATTATTAGCATTATTAACATTATTAACATTATTAACACATCATGATCAAGTCCACAGAATGGACAGAATTTTATAGATAGACACATAGATAGATAGATATATAGATAGATAGATATATAGATGGATGGATAGATAGATAGATAGATAGATAGATAGATAGATAGATAGATCCATTATAACGCCTGGTGCAACTAAAAGTACATTTCTTTGGGCAAATATAACCACGATAACAAATATGGAGCATCATAAGCGCTGCCAAAACGTATACAGTAACTCTGATGAGCTATTTGTGTGTCCAAGCAAAGGTTCCTTTGCTTGTAGCAGCATTAAAACGAACGAGGAACTGCAGCAACAAGGGTGCTCTCATCATCTTTTGATACCATTTTTTTTGTCCCACGTGGAGTAAAACCCACTCTAAATATATTTATATTCTTTTTTGTTCAATGATGACATTCAAATAATAATAATAGCAGCCATCTTGCTCAAATTTGACACACATGTGCTTGAAGCCCCTTAAAGGTGTGTACCAAATGTGGCGATCGGGCTAAACGCCCTAAAGCTGGAAGCTAAAGTGCAAAGTACTGGCGCTAACGCGAGCGCTGCCGACCGTCCTGGCGGGACGGAACCAAAGATGAACTCTTGTAGTTTACTTTGTACTTGTAGCAGGACTGTGTTTCTCCAGCTGGGGCTCGCCGGTGCCCACTGACGCCTTTCAGAGACACGTTGTTGCCGCTTCTAGATGTAAGCGGGCGGCGCCACACAGCACGCTCTTTGGTGATGTCACAGCGGTTGGACAGGCGCCATTGTGGATTTGAACTCACACACTGTTTTAACATCTGCTGTTGCAAAAAAACAAAACAAAACACCCTCCCCGCTCCCTTTGACACAGTTTTCACGAGGGAGAAGGCGGGGGACAGAAGCCGGCGGTTCTTGTGTGATATCCTGTAAAAGCTGTTCTGGGACCAGCCAAGCATGGCCTTCCTTCAGAGAGCTTCCTCCACAACAGACCTTGCGGTCCACAGCTCAGTGGCTGAGGAGAAAGAGCCGGCACACAATGTCTTCCAGGGCCGTACGCGCATCTCTTGGCACAAACCTTTCATACGCATTCTTGATGGCTGATGACCACACCCCTGAAGCTGAATGTGCCATAACACGCGGTGTCAGCATGCTTCACTTCTGCCAGCATCAAAGAAACAAGCTTTTTTTGGCAACACTCTCAAATGCGTGGCCCCCATCCTTGGCGTCTAGGTTTGATGTTAGTGTGGCGTGTTTGATAAGAATATGAAATATATAGTAGCCATCCTACGTCCCACAAGAGATGATCACATGGAAATCATGAACAGGCTAGAACACTAACTACAGTCACCAGCCAATGTAGGATACTACGTTCACAATCGCAACGCTTCTTCTGGGAGCGATATTGCAAGAGATGACTGTATGGCTTTTTTTAACATTAGTAGAGCCCTCTAGACATGACATAACACCCCTAAGGTCACCTTTACACTCCTATTACCCAATATAGTAGACATAATAAGACAAAAATAAGACATCATTTAGATGCAACATTATTGGAGCCCTTTGGACTAGAAGTAACACCCCTATAGTTGGTTTTATTACCCAATATAGTAGACATAACAAAATAAGACATAGAAGACAGCATTGGGAGAGTTCCTTGTTCTTGTTCTTTTTTTACTTCCTGTTCTTTACAGTACTTCCTGCTGTGGCTTTTGCCTCATCAGGGTAACATTACTGACACCTAGAGACCAGTGTAGAATCCTGCATATCATCACGTCTTTGAATGTGTCTTCTGAATGCCTTACATTTGTATTTCACTTCATTTCGCCATTTTTGTGCGTGAAAATGCTTAAATGCTTACTAAATATGCCCGTTTTTGGCTGATGATAGGCCGTATTGATTCCACAGCCGCATGGTTTGTTCATCGATGTATTTTGGAAAAAGCGTGATCGAGTGAAGCCGTGAAATTGGAAAGTGGCGAGGGATTACTGCATTTCTATTTTCTTTATTTCTGATGGGAAAAAAAAGATCCCTGAAGGAATTGGTCACCTCAAACATGAAGATGAGTACTTGCTCCAAAACAAAAGGCCTTTGTGTAACCAGCGCATGGAGACCATCGCCCCAACAGACCCTCAGTTTCCACTGAGCTCAATTAGCCCAGCGCTAACGCCGTGTAATTAACACCCCTAAGAGGGTAATCAAACAGAATCTAAATGAATGGCGATGGCGGCGTACTAAGAAAAGGCCTCGGCGCGGCAGTGGGGGTGGTCCAAAATCCACAGAAAAGACATCTCGGGGGCAAACATGATAGAATTACAAAATGAGCAGCTTGCAAACTGTCTCAGCTTTGATGAAGAAACGTTTAATTATTCCCCTGGTGGAGAAGGTCCCCTATTGTCTAAAGCTAATTTGTCCCTTTTGGCTACTTCCTCAGCCCCCAGGCTTGTCAGTCTCAGGTTACCCCCCCCCCCCCCCCCCCCCCCCACACACACACACACACACACACCGCCGCCTCCTTCCTTAGCACCCTCACGCGCAGCATCCTGCAAGACAACCTGACTTACTAGCAGACAGTATTTTTTTTGTTAAGTGCACCCCGCTTCCCTAAAAAAAAAAACAGTTGGGTCTTTTGGGAGAAGATGAAAGGAGGAGAAGCTGCCTCCCACCCGAGCAAAAGGATCAGGCGGGTCAATTTCCTCTTGACTTTGTCCCGTCTTGGAGTTCCCTCGACCCACAAAGGCCACCATTGGAGCGGACCGGAGGCTCGCACTCGCTTCTAATAACAGATTACCGCCTAAACACAACTCGAAGCAGGAGATACCGTACCCCCCCCCCAATGGAAACTGATACTGTCCAACTCGCTTCGATGTCAGCGCAAATTTGTAGTAGGATGCTGTAAAAACAGGATTATTGTAAGAGCAAACACGAGTGGCTCTTCATTTCAAATATTCATCTGCGCAGCACCCACCCCTTCATGTCGCCCCCAAACAATCGCTCATGCTTTCCAGATTAAAACGCAGTCACATTAAGGCCTGACATTGGAGCCAGTTCACATTTAAATGCAATTTAAAAGGGGAAGGGGGTGGGGGGCGGGGCATATATTTGCATAGTGAATTAAAATTAAGACCTAATTATGCAAATAAACGATCAAACGCGACAGCCGATGGGTTTCAATTCAGTTAATATCTCCTTCCCTAAGACAATAGTGACTTGATAGGCCAACACTGTTAAATATTCAGGTGGCATTTCATTACTGAAAAAACACAAAAATAAACAGGAGCTGATGAATTACAAGCCTTGCTTCTTAAATACACCTAGACAACCCCCCCTCCCCCCGCCAGGAATTGGGTTCCCCTTTCATTCATTTTGCATGAGGCCTTTTGAAACGGATAGCGCTGAGACAAGGTCATGTCATGTGATTCACATGGAGAGGAAGCGATAAAAGCATGAAAACAACATCAGCCTTCACTTTTAACCACCACACTGTTTTCCATCGGTCAAACGTTTGGAAACACGTTCTCATACAGTAACATGATAAAGTGCCTCCAAACTTTTGCAAGTCACACTTTTTTCAGTTTGGCTGGTCCTGTGACTTATAGATGAAAATCTATACAAATCATTTCATGTGGCTGCCAAATAGAGTGCTTGGGTTTTTTTTGGCGACACCTAGTGGCCGAGATAATTCATTGAGTTGATGTTGTTGTGACGCAGTTAGGCGCACAAACTGAATGATACAGAGCATACTGGATGCTTTTTGTTATGGAATATTTGCTCATGCGTCTGTGTAGGCTCTCAGTCGTACAGGAGTTGTCCATCGAGGAAAAGGTTTCTTGAGACGTCATCTGTACTTCTGTGAAGAAGGTGTCGGACGTATCGCTCCTCATCCGAAGAGCTTCGTCAGCGAACTAATAAGTGCTGGTAACCTAGACCTTAAATACAGTAAGAGTGGGTGGAATTGGTGTGCCAACACTCTCCTCCTATTGGTTCCTTACACTAAGCCTGGGCGGAGTAGTGGTATAATACTTTCCTGCTATTAACACCTCCGACAAAAGGGAAGTGTCACTCCCTGAGTTGGGTAACCCACAGCTCTTAGTCTTGCAAATGAGGTGAAGCCAGGGCCGAGCCAGAACAATAGATGCTAACAAGCCAGTATCAGAGTCGTTCATACCCAACTCAGGGAGCGACACTTCCCTTTTGTCGGAGGTGTTAATAGCAGGAAAGGATTATACCACTACTCCGCCCAGGCTTAGTGTAAGGAACCAATAGGAGGAGGGTGTTGGCACACCAATTCCGCCCACTCTTACTGTATTTAAGGCCTAGGCTACCAGCACTTATTAGTTCGCTGACGAAGCTCTTCGGATGAGGAGCGAAACGTCCGACACCTTCTTCACAGAAGTACAGATGACGTCTCAAGAAACCTTTTCCTCAATATTTGCTCATGTGCTTCTGCCTTGGAGACTATGTGTCTGTTAGTAATGTGCAACTACGTATAATGATATGATACCTACTGTGTGTGCTATTACAGTCCTCCCTCGTTGATAGCGGAGAATTGGTTCCAGACCCGACTGCAATGAATGAATTTTCATGATGTAGGATTCAGTTTTAATAAATACTACTACTACTGTTAATAATAATACATTTTATTTGTAGAGCACTTTTCAAAAACTCAAAGACTCTTTACATGGTAAAAGCAAACAAACCCAAGTGTACAAAACAGCAAAATAACAGTAGAAAGTGAAAACCACAAGGCAGAGTTCAGAAGAAAGCGTTACAAGAGCCTACAAGAGACAAGCTTAAGAAATGGCTGTGTGTTGTATAACGAAATACGTCATGTCATGAAAGAGTTATGTGTTAAAAGCAGCGCAGAACAAAGTGTGTTTTTAAGTTACTCGTGAAAGTGGTGAGGTCAGCAGTGTCACAGATGTGTGGTAAAAATGAGTTTTGAAGGGAAGTTGCGGCAACAGCGAAGGCTCTGTCCCCCCAGGTGCGGTGCTGGAATAGTTGGAATATTTATATAAACGGAATATTTTCATCATTAGAGCACAGAAAAATAGTTGATGACTTTGTAATTACAGTTTTTAACATCATTGGAGCCCTGTAGACATGAAATAACACCCCTATAGTCACCTTTACACGCCTGTTAGTCATTGTTTACACTGAATTGCACAACTATTATGCTATAGTGACTCTAGACGGCCACTGGCTAGCAAGCTAGTGAGCTAACAAGCTAGTGAGCTAGCAAGCGAACCAGTCAGCCTCCAACTTATTTCTTTTCAATTTAAGAAAGGGTTTCAAACGGAGTGGGGAAGAAGGACAAAGTAAGTAAGCCACAAACTTACCACTTCCACACAGAACGGGCGGATAACCTCATTTCACTTTAAGGATGAATGTCTCAACATTACTGCTGCCGAGTGGGCACAACACTGCATATCCCTTGTATTTGAATGTATATAGACCACAGTCGACCAAACAGCCATATTTATGAATGAATTCCTTTCCATATACGAGGTAATTGGGGGGGATTACTGTATTCCAGTGCACAGCCAAGTAGATTTGACAGTGCAGCAACAAATTAGGACTTAAAAACCATCACAATGACGCTGAAGCACTAATGAATGACCGTTTGTTGAATATGGAAGGTAGCAGAGGTCTTTCAAATATGACTCATGTGAGAGGAGGAGCAGCGATTCCCCAAAGAGCACAAAGCACAAAATGAGAAGCACAGCGAGCAGAACCAACTGAACTAACAAATTCTCCGTCCGACACGGAGCGAGCGCACAGCCTCTGCCAGATAAAGAATCTTGTTTACATGCATAAATAACAGGAGCAAAAGTCTCCTTCCGCATGCAGCAAGCACTAAACACGACTAAGCAGATCGATTTTGAAGCTTTTTACCCTCAAAAACACTCTGTGATGTTTACGCTACTGTCTGTAATTAGCAGCCATTTAATACCACGCCATTAAAAGCCAAGATGCATCGCTTTGGTGCTGCTAGATGGTTTTTATGTGGAAGACGTCTGTCGGTAGTAAGACTTAATTAAAAAGCCCATCAGGGTAAGTACAGATATTAAACGGGTAAAAAGGAGGAAAAATATAACTTTCATTCAAGCTGATCTTCCAGATTTGGGCAATCAAAGTATGTGAGATGAATAGCACGAGCTAATGAACTGGCCAAACATGACATTTGCTTCAGTGGTAATTAACAAAGTTGTAAAACAGAGTTATCTGCGATGGCAGGCTGTTAAAGAAGAAAAGTGCCACAGCAACTGGCATTGGCTCTCATTTCCAGCTTGGTTTTACACCCGCTTTGCAGGCCAACATCATCTGTTCCCTGCGAGGAAGCCTTGACTTCATCACAAATAAACAGGTTCCCTCACTCATTCAGTGGGAACAACAAGAGCATGGAATTTGTCAAGGAAGTAAAGGAATATGGTGTCAAATTACAATTATTTTAAAGCTTTCCCATAATGCATTGCATCCGGGCAAAGCGGCGTAGAAAATGGATAGATGAACGGATGGCGCTGCAATGCTGCCTCTGCCCACCAGAGGGAGCCAGAGCCCAGAGGAAGGCTGACATCATTGCAGCGCCAGGCAGGCACCAATGAAAGCTTTGCTCAGACGCAATATATTATGAGAAAACATTTAAATATATTATTTTAAACTCATGTTGGTACTTGTTTGTATATTTCTTACCTTTTGAGTGTTGAGTTGCTGTGTGATGAATTTAGCGTTCTTTGTGAAATGACACCGTGAGTCAATCTGTGATTTTCAGTGCTTGACAAGCTCATCATGAGTGCACTGATAGCTCGTGATTGGCTCCTGCCAAAGAAAGAGCTACCGTTTCCTCACTGACTTGCCAGTGGCGCAGTATTTCAACGAAGAGAAGAAGTTCTGAAGTAGGGAGATGACCTGAGTCAAGTTAGCCACCCACCCCACGCAAAACTCTGGTCAAATAGTCTCGTTTGTTTGTTCTGGGTTTGTGCTGTTTTGTGCAGTTAAAATGAACGTTTGTGGTGTCATACTTTTTGAGTTATTAAAGATTAAATTTTTGAGTGATTACATAATCAGGTGATGATGTCATCATCCCACATGCTCAGAATGAAACCAAAATAGTCTCATTTTTTCGTCTTTGTTTGAGCTGTTTTGTGCAAATAAAACTAATTTCTTTGAATTTATGGAGATTAAGATTACATCCTACCGTACACCCCAAAAATGATCCTGTTGTTGTTGCTGTGGCTCATCTGGTACCAGCGAGTAACTTTGTTGTCGTCCACTTTTTAAGTGTTTCAACTGGTCCTGTTTTAGTGGCACAGGAACAACGCTGTCCAGCGCGACTCTTAAGGTGTCAGGGAATGAGGTTTACAAGAGGTGCGTGGGATGGGGGTACCAACTTCACTCAGGTAAGGAGATGTCACGAGATTACAATTTAGCCATAAATTAGCTCTTTGACGCCCCTGCACAACCTAAAGCTCCATTGTTCCACTGAAGGATCGTGATGGTGGAAAACATCTCAGGTGGGATCTCCTTGTCATGCCAGTAACATTGGAAGCCATCAGGACCGTCAAGGGAGAATAAAACTTTCTTCCACCTTTCAATGTCCCATGATTGGTGCTCCCCTGCTAATTCCAAACCTTGAAGGAGACCAGGCCTTTGAAGATGTTTTTTCTTTCTTTGTCTTGACGGACAGCCAATGGGATCATCTGGATAATTTTTTGGGGTCTACCACTTGACTTTTTTGTTCCATGAGCCTCAGGGTGTATTTGAGGAGTTTGGGATGAGTGTCTTCCTGTGTCCAACCTCAGCAGCAATGGTGGCTGCCAGAGAGAGGCCTTGCTTATGCAGCTCAACAATCCCACCGCCTTCAAAGAGAGAAAGCTGTTTTGCCTTTGCCATCAAGAGATCATGACAGTGGGAATACCTGACACAAAATCACACTCATTTTTTGCCAAGATTTTGCCTTTCATGCTTCTTTGCTTTCTCCAAAGCATTTTAGTGACGTGTTTGTGACGTGGGGGTTACATGTTGTTGGCATGTGTTACAGGAATGAAGGAATGAAGTTAAAAATAGACCAGTATGCTAAACTTGCCTCGTCTGCCATCCTCAGAGAGGTGCGGCTTGCGTTAACGACCTCATTTTAACATGATAAATGAAAGAAATGAGTTAGCACCATGAATTGAAAGACGAAGGCTTAATGGGTTTGATGCTTTAGTAATAATGCTACTACATGCAGCTAGCATGCATGTTTGTGTATTACTGGTGGTTTGCGTCATTGCGACGTGATCGTGGTGGTACCAAGTGGTGGATTAACTCCTGCTGCTGCTACAGCGCCATCTGCTGGAACTGGTGGGGTGCCGCCTGCTTTGGCCACCAAGCTTGTTTATGTAAAGTTGCGACATCGCACGTTCATTCAGGGGGAGTTGGTGGTAGTGGGTGGAACAGGTGGAAGGTAATGAAGAGTATCGGCGGGGTAATTGATGACCCTTCCTCCGCATTGGGGATGTGCTTGCAAGGCTTAATCTTTGTCATCACCACAGAGCGAAAGAGAGAGCGAGAGAGAAAGAGAGGGATGGAGGAAGGAATGCGAGCCGGGGGCTTAGCTCTCTCTCTCCTGTGGGTCAAGTAAACAGGCTCGGTGGGGACAGCTCAGGGGCCGCCGTCTGACCAGCCAGGCTGAAAATGGCCCTTGTCCTCGGCTGCCATGTAACATTTCTTTCCCCAGCTGTTTGTCCTTTGTCACGCACACAGCTTGTAATAAGAAGAGCCAACATATTTATATCCAGAGGCCCGACCTCGCTGCCGCCTCGTATCTGGCGGCCACAAAACGGCTTCTTTAACAATTCACAAAGCCTTCCTGGACGAGGAGGAGAGAGGCCGCCTTGGGGCGAGAGATGTATTCCTACACGTGTGTTTGTCACCGAAAAAGATGCTTTTTCCCTCCAGTGACAGGCGCATTGTTCTGCCTCGCCGCTGACCTCCAAGCCAATTAGAGTGTTCACGGCGAGTGATTTGTTTTGCTGGCTGTCCACTCAGCAACATTTGTGAGTGATTAGTTAAGCTTGGCCTGAGCTCTATGAGGAACCTGCGAGGAGCCACAAAGCGACATTCACATGGCGGCTCGTAAGAGTCCAGGGTAGGCTTAGCGGCCAACTTTGATGGAAAAGCCAATGAATAATGAGGCCAACAAAGACGTCCTTTGACAGCTTGGCTGTGTGTTTTTCAAGTACGAGCGAGTTAACAACCAAGTTACCCAAACTCTTTTACCCCTTATGCTCCCATCTTTACCACTGCCTGTCACTTGTGCTTAGTTAGCAAGATTACGCACAAACTACAGCAAGAGATCTGGAGTGTTTTTCAAGTGGTGGGCAGGAGGGTCCCATTTAGTACAAGCGAAAACCTCCAAAATGGAACATTATGCAATCTGAAGCCTCGTTTCCCCCTATACCTGCATTTCTAACCAGGATGGTTACCAGGTATGTTACTTGTTAGAAGATGCAACCTCCACACCGAGATGCCCAACGGAGATTCAAACCCACGTCTTCTGTGTGGCCAACATGCTACCCACTAGGCCACCGTGTGGCCCCCTACCGGACCTGAGCTTGCTATTGTAACAGATGTCCACAATTTTTCCACATGAACATTTTCACGAACTTTTATTGCCAGGAATTTACGGCCACAGAAAGGATTCCTGGAAAGGTGTGTGGTTTGCCTTTCGTCTGGCCGTCATCTCTCACAAGTCATCTTGTGAGCAATTCTGAATTTCACTGAGAATGTCTCCCAAATTCCAATCCCAATTTGCATTGAGGTTGCAAACAGAAGGTAGAACTGAACATTCAAATTTGACTTGAAGAAAGTCGAACTGAAATTCCATGAAATTTATGCCCCACACATCATATCGACCGAGCGCAGAGACTTCCAATAACAGTCGTTACGTTTCGCGTCCGCCGCCATCGCGCATGTTATTTAGCATGCGAAGCCACAGGAAGGCCTTCTGTTTTGCCCCCCCCAGACCAGCTGCAAACAAGAAGCTAGGCTATAGTCGTGGGGCCAAATGACACCGTGTGAGTAAACCGCTATTAAGGTGTAAAAACCATATGGTGTCCTATTGTAATCCACCCTGTTTCGCACCGGGGCTCGAACACACGACCTTCGTAATGGGAGGCGAGGGCGCTGACCACACGATTAAAAGCCCGGACTGTCGGCCGTGTGTCCAGCGCAGCTCTTGAGGCAGAGGGAGTGAGGTTTACCATCGTACACTTGCACAGCCTCACAGGCTGGCATCCGTTACACTATCATCACGACTGTTATCACTGACATGAATGATTTGGCAGTAGTTTGAGGTTTGATTGGCTGTGTAGTTAATGATCAGACACACACCGCGACCCCCCCGGCTTCTGTGTAAGAAGCACAGCTGGATAAGAAATGCGGTCTAAGGCTCTAAATGCGGTGCGTCACCAACACCAGAAGTAAAATCAATGTGGAGGATGAGCATATTCAGGCGTCACATCAACTGTCATGTGTGCGACGTCTCAATTGTAGCGCTGGTATGAAGGTTAAAGAGAGCGAGTGTGACCTCTGGGCTAAATGAATGGTTGATTTGGCACATCGGCGGCAGCATCTAATGAATTCTGTTAAACAGCCTAAATGCATTTCAGCTCCCTCGCATGCCAGCGTGATTACAAAGGACGGGATATCAAGTGGTCCTTTCATTTGCTTAACATGATCAAATTGACTCCCGTGTCATGAGAGATGACACCGCCGGTAATTAATTTCTCCATTAACGCCGGGCCGATGTGACAGCCATGCAAACACGGTGCGGCGACGGAGGCAACGCGAGGCGAGGCGGAGGGCCGACCCCGACTAGCGGCGAGGAGAGGAGGTAAATCACATGATCAGCCTGCGTGGCGGGAGAGTGGCGTCGCTCATTAAAATAAAACAACACCCTTGTCGGCAGTGGCGTGGACTACATGCGCAGCAAGCACATTTCATCGCATTTACATTTCCTAATGAACTTTGAAATCACGCATTTGAAATGACACAAGCCAGCATATGAAATAAGTTTATTATCATAAAGCATACAGTAGATATACAGCAGCTAGATAGACCCATACGCAATACAGCATCACTCCATTTATTATCATAAGAATGCATTTAAATGAATACATCAAATATCATACATAGTGTACAAATAATAACTATATACATGATATAAATACTGTAGAGAAATACATGCAGCCATGTCAGTCATTCACAATTTACTAGTAACTTGATCCTAATAAATACAATAAATACAAAATGAATACATGAATAGTCCATGTGTAAGCAATATGATAAGTACAGTAAAAATAGGAAGTAAATATTGACGTACGCTGTGCATCCATACCACTAAGCCCAAAATAATTCACTTCCTGGCAAAAGTCTGAGTTAAAGGGAATTTTTATTTACTGAATTATGGCTGGAAATGGCAAGATATCATTTGTTCAATGATCAATTATTATTATTCAGTTTCTAGGAATACATTGACATAAATAAATACAACAACAACAATAATAATAATAATAATACAATCATATAGAAATGGTAAGCATTTTTAATACAAACAAATGTATACTATAAATAAAACTCATATCTAAAGTATAATAATAAACATATACAAATGTACATACATGTATATACTGTAGATGTATATTATTATACATACAGTATATATTATAAACACAGTCAAAAGGTATGGATGTCAAATTATTTCTTAACTGGACAAATTCCGAGTTAAAGGGAATTTTTATTTATTGAATTATACCTGGAAATGACAGGGGAAAAAAATGAGCATATTTTTTGTTATATTTTGACAGAAAAAAACAAACAAAAATGCCGCATGCTCTTTTGCAATTCAGGCACACTCAATGTTGGATATGCAAATATGATTGGAAGGTTCTAGAATGGGATGAATACTAATCATTCTCTAAATGGATTCCAAGACTTTTGCCACATTCTTGTGTCATTTGCAGCTTTAACTCCGCATTTGGTGTCGTGTTTGAATACTTTTACACGTGTGTGTGTGTGTGTGTGTGTGTGTGCTAGCATGATATATTTATTTATTCAGACACGCATCAGAGGAAAGGAAGCCTCAGATCAGGTTGCAAACTTATTCAATACAACTCTAATCTGTCCCTTAGTGGATTAAAACACCACAAAATAAATTGCATTGTCTTGTATTGACTGAATTAGAGTGTGTGTGTGTGCATGTGTGTGTGTGTGTGTGTGTGTGTGTGTGTGTGCGTGTGTGTATGTGGTTGCATGCCTGCAGGCTGTCTGGTAGCCTTTTGGAGTAAAAGTGAAACCAACAGTTTCTCATCCCACAGGGGTTTCTCCCGTACGGGTGGGTGTGAGGGAGCGGGGGGGCTTGGTGCTATCGCTGATTGTCCAGCATTTTCACCACAATGCCGCCATATGGGGAGCAGAAGGATGATCCGGTGGCTCCCTGCCGCAGCAAAGGCAAACAGCGGTCCAAATATGCATAGAAGCGGTCATTTGGAGGCGGGGCCGTTTAGCATAACAACACATGAAACACCGCAGTCATTTTGTTGCCGCTAAGAGGCATTGTCCCGGGGCCTCACTGCCTCCGTATGAGGCAGGATCAACTTAGGGGCCCGGGCCTGCCTGTCAATGACACAAAACATCACTTCCATGCTCCCTAAATCCTATCCAAAGATGAAAAGGAAGGAAAAACAGTCGCTTTCCTCAAGCCCTGGAAATGAGCTCAACCCGAGACTAATGAATTTATTCTAGTGCTTGTCCGCCAAGTGTCTTTAAGGATCATTTAGAGCTGGGGTGTCCAAACCTTTCCACAAAGTGAAAGGATGCAAAGGCCACTTTCACATTTTCTAAAGATATGCTCCCTGGTTATACAGTATATACGTCTCACTAGTCCTAGAACTAGTTCTAGCACTAGTTATATACGTCTCACTAGTCCTAGAACTAGTCCTAGCACTAGTTATATACGTCTCACTAGTCCTAGAACTAGTCCCCCACCCCGCTTCCAAATTTCTGGTGAAATCATGGTGACTATTTTGGACTTCATTCCCATAATATCATAACTTCCTCCCCAACCCCATTTCCTTTATATTTTCCTGAAATATCCATTCCTATGACACGTTTTGAAGGCGTATCATCTTTAATATTCCAACTGTACGCCACAGAAGTCCTGTTATTTGTCCTCCCAATATTACCAGTTTATTCTTGTATGCTTTTTCTCATGAGACCTTTTTCTTTTCAGATTTTTATTCTCCTAAAATCTTAGTTTTTTTTTTTTTTCATTCCTGCAGTGGTTGTTTTTTTCTTTTAATGTTCCAACAATATCAACTTTCTTCTTGTCAATTTCCTCTTGGTAATTATGACCTTATGACCTTTTTCCCATAACAGTTTTGACTTTACTCTCATTACATCAGAACTTTTAACGCAACCCAAAAGTGACGACTTTATAATCGGAGCAGCAATTTCTCTTGGTTGGTCCGTCCATCTATATATCTAATAATAATAATAATAATGATAATAATTCATTTTATTGAAATAGCATTCTCTTTAAAATCTATTCCAAGATGCATGAATGCTGTCGCCCATGTTGTGTTTGACTTTTAATGGCATATTTCCTCCAAATTGTTCCACTTTTAGATCATCCGAGCGCTTTGAGGGCTCAGGTTTGAGTCGGCAAGAAAGAAGTTTCAGTTATCAGGCGTCAGTTCTGCCTTCTTTTTACGGCTGAGAGCAATGAGCCGACGGGCCGTTCTGGCTTGGCGGAGCCGGTCATCCGGTCAGTGTGCAACTTAAAAGTGGTGTAATAATGACTTAGTGATGGGAAGGAGGCTCCAATTGCTCCGCTGAAGGTGAGTTGGCTTAATGCAGCAAACAAGCCTTTGAAGAATATTCCATCACATGACATTCCCAAAAAGCAAACAGCGATCCCTCCTCACTTCACACTTGCACTTTCATGACTTACTCTATCGTGCTTTCTATATATGAATATGAATCACTAATCATGTTATTTTGTGCTTGAATACGGCCTACTATTAGTCAGACTGGATGTGGTGTTTCCTAACAGCATTTCCATCTGCTGGTACAGGCCAGGCTCAGCCTCTACTACAGTATGTGCAGTTATGTGGGCATTTTCCGGCTCCAGGAATTTTCCATATTTTGGTTAAATGCAAAAGTGGACACCAGGTCTGCTTTAGATGTTCCACTGTGTTTGTTTCTAAGGTAGCGCTCCATTCTGGGCTGACTGGAACAATTCCATCATGACTCAAAAGAGAAAAAGTAGAATACGTTAATTTTGACAGTTTCTTGTAAAGTTTCCATGTCGGGGGTGCTCACACTTCTTCAGCCTGCAAGCTACGTACTTTAAAAATGTCCTCCTACTATAAATATATTTATAAAAACCTACATGAGTAGTATGAGTATTTCTGTAGGTTATCCATGTACTGGACATCTTCATAGAAAACATACAATAAATACTGTATCACATCTACTACGGTAAATATTCATGGTTAGTATTTCACATTCACATTTTCAAAGTTTACAGGTGGTCAAAGTAGTTGATGTGATAATTACATAGAATAATTCTGAGTAGTTGTGAGTGATACTGGTGATACTGTATGTCTACGTCGCGTTCATCAGACACACACGTCACGTATTACATCCACGTTAGATTTGCTACCAAACATTACCAATGATATCGATTGTGCACAAGACGATGCAGCCCAAGTCAAGCCAACGTATTAAAACGGTTTCAGCAATGGGTGCATTTTCCATTTCATCGTGAAGTAATAGTTTAAGAGGCGGGCGTGTAGAAAACACTGATTTCCGTAGTGGAGTTCATGACGGCGAGCAAAGCCATCAAACAATACACTTTTTCTTCTACATAAATAGCCGCTAACTTGTGTTTTTCGATAGAAGCATTTTATCGCTGAGTTCGTTTATTGCTAATCACAATAATAAAGTCATAAAGTTGCATCTCCGTGCGTAGCTTGAAACACCGTGGGGGAGCAAGAGTGAATCAGAGGGGAACTTGGTGTCAGCTGAATGATGTCATATGACACCAACAAGTGACGCTTACGCCATGGACCCAAACTACACTGGCAATGTACGGGTGGCAGGCGATGGACATCTTGGGCACCCCCGGTGTGCGTACTTTCACTAAGCGAGGAAGAAAACAAGCAAAGAATGAAAGCATGAAGGAGTTGAATGGAGTCATTACTGACCTTGCCTCTTCTGTTCAAAGCGCTCGCTCGTTTTCTCGAAGCTCAACCTTGATTCTCAACACCCCCTCCGTCCCCCCTTCAAGTGAAACTTAGTTGAAGTATTTCTCGGGCCGTGATAACGCTTTGTGTTTAAGCCACATGCAGTGAAATATGGGTTCCAGTTTTAATATCCAGACGGGGGGGGGGGGCTGTAACCAAATGTTACCGTATAAAACAAGGTGTCACGCCGCTATTTGACACGGCATGGAATGAGATTAGATGGAATTCCTTTCTAAGTGAGGGGAAATTACAAGCCTATCGGGGGCACATACGCACACACAGCCGCCACGACAGCAGCCCCCGCCTGACAACGGCTGTGTAGTCGGGCATGAACGGCACATGAACAGGGAATGACCCTGCAAACCACATCCGTAACCACCTTGAGTGCAGGAGGGAGGGGGCTTTAAAGGTCACAGCAGTGTAAGGTTCGTTACTGTCAAGCAGGTAAATTCATACCAACGTCATTCATACGCTTGACGGCCACGATGGTGGTCCCTCGTTTACCGCTGTTCATTGTCTCCACAACCAACTGCAATACATGAATTTCCACAATAGACAGCATTCCTTCCTTAAGCAATGAAATATTTCATAGTTAGGGCACAGAAAACCTGTTTAGGACTTTCTAAATACGCTTTCTAACATTATTAGAGCCCCCTAGACATGAAATAACACCCCTATATGTCACGTGGTGGCTTACAGCCGAAAGCTTGGATTCCAAAATGCAGAGAACACACCGATGGCAATTTAGTAATTTTATTACTCTTAGTCGTGGTAGAACTACACAGTTCCAAAAGCATGACCCGGGCACAGCCGCGGGGAAAAATACACACAAAGGAGTAAGGAAGCTGCACAATAAGGTAGGCAGAAAACTAAGGTAGCAAAAGGCGGAACTAATGGCGCTGCACAGACCAGGCAGGAAAAATGCACAACGAAAAAAATACTACAGTCAAACTTGTCTATAGCGGCCACTAGAGGGAGTCTGCAAAAGTGGCCGCTATAGACAGGTGGCCTCTATAGACAGGTTGGCGTCCAGTTTGACTAGTAGAGGAAAAAAAATAAAAAAAGGGGGAAAAAAATAATAATAATAATGTTGACCAGTAGAGGGCGCTGCGGACTGCGGATAAAAGTTGTACAGCACTACTAGGCTTGTTATTATCATGGTTCATGGTTCATGGTTTTAATTCATCCTGAACATGCATATGAGTCAAACAACAGCACATCACATAGTACAATTCACAATTTTGCATGTCCAAAAAGGAGTAGGAAGAAGCAAAGCTTATTTAATCCTACCCCTCATCAGTTTCACATCAGTTGCAATACATTTATTCACCTCTTGTTCTTCCAAGTGTACTTTGTAGGTCTACATGACAATGTAGTGCAATCATAGCCAAGATTTTTACTTACTAAAAGGAAGCTAGAGGCTTAATAATAACTAATAGAATATATCCACGACCCACAGAACAAAGCTGTGCTAGTAATGTCTTACGCTTGTTTTTTATATTTTACTTTTTATACGGCAGAGTTGTCATTACAGCTTTAGTTCATCAGGAAGTGACGGGAAGTGACGGGAAGTGACGGTGGGCATCCCGAGCAGGAGAGCTAGGCTCAGTGCTCGCTGTGAGTTTGGAGAGAGTTGGGAAGTGTGTTTATGTTGGCGTGGATGTAAAGTCCTGCAGTGTTCTCCGCTGTTAATAAAGCCATTAAAGTGCATCGGTGACGTGAGTCTCTCCTTCCCCACAACATGCGGCATTACAGTATTGACCAGTGCACACCAGGAAATAAACGGTGTCATTTCTTACAGGCATTGGCTGGACAGCTATGTAGTGGGGCTTGTTTAACCTTTGCCTTGTGGGCAAGCAGGAAGGAGAGACGATGCTGAGAGATGTGTGTGTGTTCTGAGCTGCTGTCTGGTGGCCGCGTTCAATAAATAAAGTTGGCAGAAGCAACAGGAGAAGTTTCCTTCTTTGCTTCGGAGCTGAATAACACTGACAAGTTAACAGACTAGTAGCGAACGGAAAAGAAGATAGCTTTGTTTGTGTCGAATACAGAAGATGAGGACTTTGATGGATTTGTGGATGAGGATTGATGAAAAATAACGTGAGTACATTCTAAAATACTTCAATTAAGTACAACCGAACTCAGTTTTGCTCCCGCTGCCGCATACATGCTAGCTTATGTTTTTTTTTTATTGTAGCGTCGCTGGGAGCACGTCCTGTTCCCAACCTACTTTGCGGTAATGTTTTGGTGCAAATGCTCTTAAAGTTACATGTTTGACCAGGAAATAGCAAGCTCAAAAGAAGACAGCTTTTTTATGTGGAACAACTGACAGTTTGTGTGGATCTTGTGAATGATTGTGACTGAGCTAGGACTCAGTAATTAAAGTCTACACACGACGGCTTCATTGATTGAAATCGAAACTTTTTCATGCATGAAGCTTCTACTTGAGTTGGTAATTTGCCCGCTATATGCAGTCAGATATTGACCAAGGGAGACAAAATGGGTGGCCGCTGGCCGCGTTGGACAGGTGACTGCTATACACAGGGTCTATAACATGTAAATTTGCTGCGGGGAATTTTTCAGTGGCTGCTATAGGCAGGTGGCCCTTCTTTAAAGGTGGCCGCTAAGACAGGTTTGACTGTATAACAAAAAATGTACAAAACAGAAGTAACAAAAACTTGTGGTCAAAAACTGAAGCAAGAGCCAGGTACAAAAACATGGGCTAGGTAAGTAGAGTAAAAAACAAGGTATAACAAGAATAGGACTCGAGACACGAGACTAGAAGTGTTGACAGTAAAGCAGACAAAAGAGACTAAGCAAGGAAGTCTAGGACTGGAAATACTCACAAGAGCTAAACTTGGCCAGGTATGCAAGGTAACAGAGCGAGAGCATGGCAACTGAACATCAGAAGACAATCTGGCAAATACTAAGCAAACAATGTGAGAGTTAAATAGTCCAGCTATGATTGAACACAGGTGTGGCAGGAAACTCCTCCCCCAGGCAGGTAGGTGTGCTGCAAAGACAAACCACAAGGTGGCGACAGAGCAGCAGCTCAAACTATGACACTATAGTCATCTTTACACTCCTATTGTCACGATAGGTGAGCTGGCCATGTGGCAGTTTGATTATGTTGCCTTTTTATGCCTCATCTCTTGGTTGGATGTTCTTATTTTGCCAGGACTTCCTGTTTTGCTCCGTTCTGTGTTTCCATGTTTTACAGTTTTCTCCTACACCTGCTGCTAATTTCGTTATCTCCTATTTAGTTGAGGTGCGCGCCCTGAGTTGTTGCCGTATTGTTTTATGTTTACGCTGCTCTTGCGTGGATTCCTGCTGCTGCATAGCAGCCTTAAATAATGAACAAATTCCAGAAAGTTGAAATGAAAGCTGAAGCTGTGTCGCTTAGCATAGAATCGCTGATGACGTCATAGAGCTGAGGGTTTCCATGCTAGCAGTAACAAGCTGCTAACAAAGATGTCCTGTAATAAAAAGTACATTATGTTACCAACACAGTTGGACTCACGCAGTCTTTTAGTAACGCAACAAAACGCACACCCTATTGGACGCTAACCAGGAAATGTACGCAAACGTTTGCGGAAACCACAAAATACGCTAACCAGGGCGTGTGCTAACTTTGTATTTACAGTCCCAAGGTGAAACTTGGAAATATCCAGACAGCGTGGACATACTGGACTAGCAAGCTTGCTGCTGTGTGGAGCACGGCGTCGTCACTCGATATCATTATCGGCAGAAAGATATCGATATGAGCTGATGTGTGATTTTTATGGCGATGTATTGACATCCCTACTTGTTATTCTTATTTAGAAGTGTTGGCACTCGTTGGCCCGTCACACCTTCATCCTTTTGCAGCACATGAGGATTGTGAAAGGGGAAGCACAACTCGTGTCAGCGGCCAACCCCCACCGCCGCCCCATGGGTCCTCGGGGGTGAAGAGGTCTTTAGGACCACCATAATGACTGCTAATTACGCTACCATGTGGGGGGGTTGCCTGTGTTATGTAGACACCTGTTCATTAAGGAGGTGGAAACTTGCGGTACATCCAATCACACGGGAACCACATGAAGCTACCACAAGCGCTGCAGAAAGGAGCGAGCTCTGCAGCGCTAATGATTGAGTGAACTTTGCGTGACACCTTTCCAGCTCTGGGAGGCATCGCCAAGGTTAACCAGGCCATCGGGCAGCATTAAGAGCGACGTGGGGGTGGGTAGTGGTTGGTGTTTGGAGCAGGAAGCCAATAAAAAGCTCTCAGATATCTGCTGAGGGGGAGCGCAGCCTGTCGATGGTGTGGCCCCAAAGAGGTGATCTGCCATTACTGACTCTTGCAAGACTAATGAGAGGCGTTGTGCTGCCAGCTCCTTGAATAATATGTCGATACTCATTCGGCCGCTGCTCAATGCAGCCTGTTTTACTTCTTCTTGATGGGGAAACAGTTGCCGACTCTTTCCGCTACTTTGGAGACGCTGCATTCAAGTAAACTGGGAAAGAGCGCCTCCTTGCAAACTTGGGACAAATTGATCTTTCACCCACGGAGCAGAAACAAAGCTGAAACCTTTCATGCAGAACCCAGCAAAGCAGATCCAAGCGTACCTACGCTGGTAGACCTGCAAAACACTACACGCAGCCACACTCGCTTTCAACACAACAATACAAGTGTGTGACGGGGGTTAAACCGGTGCTGGCCAAACTTTTCCAACGAGGGCCACATGGTAGGGGCACTCTGTGTGTATGCTAGCGGCCCCGCCTCCACCCACTGGGACAAAGACACTGTAAGACTGACTAAAGGGCTCACTCATACATTACAATATTTTAAAATATAATATATATTTTAAATATGTTGCCTGGAGTTATATGCCCCTGCTGGGGTCTCCCATGGCAAACAGGTCCTAGGTGAGGGGCCAGACCAAGAGTGATTTAGAAGACACTATGAGGGACACCAAGGAGAGGGAGCGCACCTCACCCTGAGGTGCGACACCGAGGCCTCACTCTGGAACCTGTGGGACCTGGCCAGGCCCAGCCGGAAGAAGCCACACAGGATCGTAGACCCACCGCCTGGGGGGGCAAGCATTAGGGTCTGAAGAAGTGTGTATCGGGTGGTGGGCAAGGGCGAGCAACTGGGTGACCTGGTCTTCGGCAGCCAAATATAGTAGAAGTCTGAGGGTGAGCAGCTCAGTCATCAGAGTAGAGCCACTGCTCCTTCACACGGAGAGGAGCTAGTTGAGGTGGCCCAACGTCCGGACGCCTCCCAGACGCCTCCCTGGTGAGGTGTTCCGGGCATGCCCGACCGGGAGAAGGCCCCAGGGCAGACCTAGGACACGCTGGAGGGATTATGTCCCACAGCTGGCCTGGGAACACCTTGGTGTCCTCCCGGTGGAACTGGAAGAGGTGGGAGACTGGGAAGTCTGGGTTTCCCTACTGAGACTGCCACCCCCACGACCCGGACCAGGATAGCAAAGAACTACAGAGTCACAAGGACGTTTTGTGATACAAATATGCAAGAACACAGTAGGACTCACGGCAACACAAGAAAACGTAACATTTTGGCGTAAAACCGAAAAACATGCGAACCGGGGCGTACACTAACCGAGGTTCTGGTTTATTGACATCAGGTGGACGTAGCCTTATTGTGGTCATCGGCCAGGTTTTTTCTGTTTGTTTGGTTGTGGTTGTTCCAAGTGGGATAATTCCAATTTCCCAGCAGTTGCAAATGCAGCATAAGGGATGAAAAAAAAGATGAAATCCATATATTTCACTTGAACATTTCTATCAAGAGATGATTGCATATTTCAGCACGGCCTCATGGCGCTCATGGGTCCATTTAGCCCGCACAGCCATCACACGCTCAACACCAATTAGGATGTTGACGGATTGATTTTGGAAGACAAATTTGGGGATGTAGAAGGCTGACGTAGCTGCTGCGTCTCTTTCAGCGTGTGCGCCGCTTCCAATTAAATGTGGGGGGTGGGGGGGGCATCCCTCCCCCTCGCTCTCTTTCACTCCAGGATCAGAGCGTCTCCCTGACGGATGAGTTGCTAATGAACACAAATCTGGCTAAATCCTCAAGAAACGTGATGAATGGAATCACGCTCGCCCCGTTCATTTGTCGTGTTCACAGATGCAACATTCATCTTGTCAACAAATTGCTTATTGTTCATGTACACGCGTTACAATTCCTTTCTATCTTAAAACCAGCAGACAAATGATAGATGCTCACTAGCTGCCCTCACCATGTGTATCTGTTATTAGACACCCAGCAGGACAGTTTAAATGACCAACTCCAACCCTAATTGGCCAGTTCTGCAGACGGCGTTTAGCGGCCGGGCTTGGGAGTAGAATCCGACAGATGGCTTTGTCTTATGACTTGTATTAACACCTTCCACGTTTAATGAAGTGCTAATTGCTTTGCTAATACATTAAAGAGTGCCGCAATGCAAGCGATAATGCAAACAGATGAGTTTGGAGACAGTCTCGTTCAATGTCACCCCTACCTAGAAACGTTCACACAAGAGGGAGGACAACAGAGGCCAAAACATGACTTTAAGAGATAATCAATGCTTTGGCTAGCAAGAAAATGAAAATATTCTGTATGTGCATGACCGATCAAAAGTTTGGAGACACTTTCTCATTGAATAGCATGAGAAAGTGTCTCCAAACCTTTGATGGTAGTGTATACACTTACAGTCGTCCCTCTTTTAGCCGTGATGAATGAATGTCCACGATACAGGATTCAATGTTTCTGAATGGAATATTTTCATAGTTATGCCATAGAAAACCTGTTCATGACTTTCTAAAGATTATTAGAGCCCACTGGACATGAAATAACACCCCTATAGTCAGCCATTATTTACTGGTTGCAACACATTCTTATGCTGCAGGGACTCTAGCAAGCTAACCAGTTAGCCATCCATTCATCCATCTTCTATGCCATTTATCCTTGCTAGGGTCACAGGTATGCTGGAGCCTATCCCAGCTGACATTGGCCGAGAGGCGAGGTACACCCTGGACTGGTCCTATCCAGTTAACGTCAAATTAATTTCTTCTAAACTTAAGAAGCCAAAAACATACCACTTCCACATGGAATGGGAGGAGAACATTTTTCCAGTCTATGATGTGGGACACGCCATGGCTGACTTCATGACTTCATGCAGTGGTAAGGTAATGGAAGGTAAGCTAATGATTGATTCTAAATTAAGGCAAACTAAGGCCCGGGGGCCACATCCGGCCCGCCAAGTGTTTGAATACGGCCCACCAGTTGCTTCCAAAGTATTTCATTTAAACTTATAACATACAAGCTTGCAACATGACTTGCAAGTAGTCAGTGTCAGTCAAACTGAGACAACCTTTTGATATTGTAAGTAGCTTTTCACATGCAGCAATCCAGACAGCTACCTCACCCACGGTGCCAAACAAACATAAGTCAACAACTATGTGACGCACAACTTAACCTACCCACTGCACTGTCTGGGAAGTAAAAAAGGAGGTACGGTCAAACCTGTCTTAGCGGCCACCTTTATAGAAGGGCCACCTGCTTATAGCAGCCACTTTTGCAGACTCCCTCTAGTGGCCGCTATAGACAAGTTTGACTGTACGTTCACATACTCTGTAATTGTCAATGTTTTATCGTTCATAGTTCATATTGTACTGTATATCACACATCCTTTATTATTATATTCCGGATGTCTTATTCAGTTTAAAAAAAAAAAAGTAAAATGTTGTTATTTGATGTGGTCTGATGGTTAAAGTGCTCCTGAAAAAAAGGGACACAAGCATATATAATAGATTGTATGACACTTTTACAGATAAAATATGACAAATAACTCCAAGTGGACTATTGGAATTATAAGCTTGAACTCGTGTGCGTGTATCAAATATATAGTCTGGCCCCCCCTAGCAAAATTTTGTTAACTCAATGCGGCCCGCGAGTCAAAAAGTTTGCCCACCCCTGTTCTAAAACATTTCTCCCCCAAAGATTGTCTCATTCACTGCTTTGACACTACTTTTAAAAATGTACCACACACCTTAGGTGAATTTGCACAGTATCGGTATCGGATCGGTATTGCCGATAACAACCTGAATTTTACTCAGTATCAGATCAGAAACAAAATCAGTGGTATCACACATAACTCCTGGAAATACTTGAACACAAAATATACCCTTGACCTTTGATTTCAAAAATAATAGTACCTCTCCAGGCAGGTGCAGCAACGTGAGCAAAACATCAGAAAAAAAGGATTTAATCCATTTAATCCATTTAATCTATTTCATCTATTTAAATCATTTAATCTAACGTGTCCACTACATGTGAAAGGCAAAGGATCCATTTTTAGATGCACGTTCTCAGAATTGACCTTATACGTAACCCCTTGGAACATACTCACATAACCTCAAATATTCCTAAAGCAGAGGTTTTTCCCTTTGAGGTGCCAGAAAACATGAAAGGAGGTGCAGCAGCTTGAGCAAAATAAAGATGAAAACCTACTCTAATGTCAACGTGTTAACATGGAATACAGTCATCCCTCGCGGTTTAATGAATGAATCATCACTGGTTTGGTGTTTGAATACCGACTCTTTTTAGTCAAAAATACGCATGTTTTAGCAAGTTTGACATATTTCTGTCCTAAATGTAGCATTTTCAAGCCTAATAACGATAAATGAAATCAAATACAAATAAAAGGAAGACGCATCCAGCGATGTTGCGATGATATGTCCTATTCCACACTGGTCACTAGGTGTCAGTAATGTTGCACTGATGAGACAATAGCTACCTCAGGAAGTACCCTACAAAACAGGAAGTAAAAAAATGAAGGACAACGAACTCTCCCAATGCTAGCATGTGTGAGTCTTTATTATGTCTTGTACTGCATGTCTTATTTTGTCTTATTATGTCTACTATATTGGGTAACAGGAGTGTAAATGTGAGTATAGGGGTGTTATTTCATGTCTAGAGAGCTCTAATAATGTTTTAGAAGGTGGTAAAGAGCTTTTTATTAGGAAAATGTTGCATTTATAAATAAGGAATCCTGCTTTGTGGAACTGTACTTATCGGGGTACGCTGCGGAACCAATTAACCGTGATAAAGGAGGGATTACTGTACTGTGATGACAACAGTTGTGTTTGTTTTAGCGGCGTGGATTCCACTGGAGCAGGCGTAATTGCTCTGCTTACTTCAGGGGAAGTACTTTATTCAATGAAGCCACCTTTAAGGTCAATATCCTTCTGTAATGACTTGTCTCTTTTGATCACGAGAGGTGAGTTCCTACCTCGCTCCTCATTCTTTTTAATGCCCGCTGCGCCGTAGCCGCGCTGTGCCGTAACGTTGGTGTTTTTATACTCCGGCTGAGACTCAAGTAATGCTTTGCATGCTTAAAAGCCATTTCCATAACTAAGTGCAACCCCCGCCCCCCAGTTTGTTCTTGTTTAATGAGGTGAAGTCTTGTTTGTGTGCTTCCCAATGTCACCGCAAAAGTCGTTCAAGCAGCCGACTGGGAATGAAATCAAACGGGAATCGCTACGCCGCCGACTTACGTGAGAATATCGGTTTAAAAGTGTTGTGCTCTGGTCACTTTTACACAAAACGTGTTTCTGTCCTCCTGTGTGGCTCGCCACGCCTTGCAAAAGTCTTGAGGGGCGCTAATGATGGAATGTGTAAATGACTTTGGGGGGTGGACGCGGCGAGGCGAGCAGTGATAGCAGGGAGGAAAGAGAAAATGACCAACATTGATTTATCCTGACTGTTCTCTTGTCTGCTCGCTGCAGTCAGAACACCTCGCTGCATCCCATTCCCTCCCATTATCTCCCCGCCATCGCCGCAGTCCAATGAGTTTCCTGCAGGGTCATAAATACTTCCCGTGGACCCCATACTGCTTGCACATCATCCTCCAGACGCCGCCTAATGACAGCCAAAGACAGACAATGCATCGTGAGTGCCAGGCTGGGCTCGCATACATTATCCAGTGGCTGGACAAGGTAGGCACGGCGGCGCCACGAGAGGGCCGGCTAGCCGCCACGTCCGCCACACTTTGCATTTAAAATGGTACATTAAGGAAACGTGTCGGGAAACATCCAACGTGATTGATGTCTGTAATGACTGTGTTTTCCTGGTGTGAAAGTCACATATGTGCTTTTTCCTCCCGCCTTTTCGCTACATTGAGAGTTTCCAGGCGAAGAAGAGGAGCGCTAGTGTGGCTACCAGCTAGGACAGCGGGGGCCATTTTTAGCCCGCATCTGTTTTATTTATTGGCCTTCTGTGGTGCAGATGACACCCTAGCTTCTACCTTCTTCAGCTTCTACCTTCTTCAGCTTCTACCTTCTCCAGCTTCTACTTTCTTCAGCTTCTACCTTCTTCAGCTTCTACCTTCTCTAGCTTCTACCTTCTTCAGCTTCTACCTTCTCCAGCTTCTACCTTCTTCAGCTTCCTCCTTATTCAGCTTCTACCTTCTTCAGCTTCTACCTTCTCTAGCTTCTACCTTCTTCAGCTTCTACCTTCTCTAGCTTCTACCTTCTCCAGCTTCTACCTTCTCCAGCTTCTACCTTTTCCAGCTTCTACCTTCTTCAGCTTCTACCTTCTCCAGCTTCTACCTTCTTCAGCTTCTACCTTCTCCAGCTTCTACCTTCTTCAGCTTCTACCTTCTTCAGCTGTTCCACAACCATTGATTTATCGATGGCAATGATTAAGCGTAACACGCCACACTTTTATTTCAGACATGTTGTGTGTTTGTAATTGTACTTCAGATCGTGATGTGTGATACCACTCATTTTGTTTCTGATCCGATACTGAGTCAAATTCAGGCTGGTATCGGCGATACCGATCCCATACAGATACTTTGTGTGTGGTAAATGTTAAAAAGTCGTGTATTTCATATCATAGCATAAAGAATCCAGACATCTAATGAATGCAGTCATTAAACAGAGCAAACCCATCACATTCATGTCAACTGTGGGAAATTCAGTGTTGATGAACTCTTTCAGTCCCAGCCATCTTTCAAAAGTAGCGGCCATGTGACACCGTTTGGACTGATGTTTCGAGGCACAGAATATTGTGTTGTATGGCGACAGAAACATGGAACCTACCAAATTCATCACAAAAATACGTTTGTTTCTACCATTTTGCGTTCTTTAGTAATCAGCAGTACACCATGGGTACGTTTCAGGAAAATAGCAGTTCCTGACTAAAAGCAGCTTTTTGTGAAAAAGATACATTTCAAGCATAACTTTCACTTTGACACGAGTATGTTTTGCTTTTGTGACAGCTGAGATATCTAAACAGCTATAACAACTGTACCAACACAAAAACATGAAAATACACGATGTCTGCAGAGCACGTCTGCCACCTTCTGATGTGTGAATACGTTGTTGGGCTCGGGCGTTCAGGTTTATAAAAACCTGTAAAAACATTGTTGGTATTAAAAGAGTTTATTGAAGGAAGGACTTGAGTGCAGTTCTTTCCTCCAACCAGCAGAGGCGCTGTTACTTGAGCATCAATGAGTTTGCTCCATCCGTGCTGAGCTGTCAATCAAGTGCGCAGGCGGTAAAAGCAGTCGGCATTGAGTGAAAGACGCCAGCAGACACAATGACTGCGATGAATTGTGGTCATTTGTTGCATCAATTAGAGAGCAGCACAATGAGCCCCCAGCATAAACAACTTCCTTTTCAGCACAAACATCCAGGCCTATTAGGGGGCAGACCACATGCATGTGGCCTTTAAAACAACAAGAGAAAAAGAACATTGAGGGAAAAAGAGTTGTTATTCATGAGGCCGGGTCAAGTGGGTCATTGAGTCATTGTGTTGCTGGCGGGTTATGTGTACAGTAAACAGCTAACGAGCAAGCGGCAGGCAAAAGCTTTTCATTTGCTCCTTTACAGCCTCAATTAATGACCTCTTTAAAAAAACACTTTTACTAAAAACTCGCCTGCGTTTGCCTTCAAAGGGACTTTTGGATGTTAAAGGCAGCGAAAAATTGAATAAGTAACAAATACAATATTATTAGCTCATAATCCAAATAGAAAAGCCAAGACAATTGAGTATGATTATCTACTAAATGCAGCTTTTCCATTCTCTTGTCTTCTTCTCCTCACATTCCAACACCTTCCGGTGAATTGAATCAATTAGAAATTTACTGAATAGACGTCAGGCAGACGCTACAGGAGTTTGAAGTCCAGGACCACAAGGCTGGCAAACAGCTTTTACCCACAGGCCATCAGGCTTCTCAATGAAGCACTCACACACACATTTTCTTGTTTTCTTTCTTTTTTTGGGAGAATGAACAATAATTTCATTGCATAGCAGAACTACCTGTTTTACTGTGCACATGACAATAAACTCTTCAATCTTGAATCTAATGTGTGTGACAATCTTTCTACTGTTGGTTTTACAAAATATTCACAAACATTGTACTCACTTTTAATGACATACTTTTTATTATGTCAAAAATACATGAACTATTTTTTATTTACTATTTTTATATGTATAAAATGTATGTACATATATACATACAGTATATGGTCATGGAACCAATGATTATACCAAACTTGTTTCTTCACTTTCTTGTTGATTTGAATGCCTGATGCAACTAAAGCCAGCTTTGTTTGGACAAATATTATGATGACAGCAAAAGTAGCTCATGAAGTTCCATTTTTTGGCAGTACAATGCTAGAGTTATCCATGTAAGAACGTACGTGATTTTTGGTTATTATCAAGAATAAGAGATTATATACAAATAGTGTATGTCAAAATCTCTTTCCTGTTGTTTAAAATTTTGTATTCACTTTTACTCCTCAACAATTTGTATTGCTCTTTATTTTATTCATGTCAAAAATACATGAAGCATTTTTGAAATGTTATGTGTGTGTATAAAGTGTGTGTGTGTGTGTGTGATAGATGGGTGAAATGTAAAAAAGAAAATGTAATAAATTGTCAATGACAAGACAGGAATATCATTGCCACGACCATTATTGCATGTGCTCGTATTAGCATATGCTGTAGCATTTGATGCACTTTATGTACATATGATGTATGTTGTTTGTCATTATTGTGAGCATGTGTTATTGTTATTGTTATGATATCTACTGTAGATAGATAGCATTTTGAGGCACATTTGATTTGTTGTCTTTAATGTGAATTATTAATATGTGTATATTTTTTACAATGTATTGATTCCATTTTGCTTCAATGTCCCCACTAGTTCCATTGAATCTGCAGGAGATGTGAACTATCATGCCAACATGTGCCCGCTCCCTTTTATAAATGCGTAACAAATGGGTGTATTGACACGTGCACCCATGTGTTATTTGGCACGCAGGGTGGAGGGACAGTGAGTTGGCCACCCACAGATCCTTTGCATTGTAAAGCTGCCACATGCTCTATTAGCCCCCACTGTTCCAACGTGCGTATATATCCAGCCAATGAGACAGCACTCGGTGCCATGAAATTACCACAGCATCCTCCTTTTGGTTCTCCATGGCGGGGGTGCCAGTCTTGGCTGCGATGCCTTTGAGTGACTGCTAGCATGTAAAGTGTAATATATGACCCGGTGATGAGCGTATTCTCTAGCGTGGGTCTCACTCGGGAGGAGACACGATTGGCTGAGCATTGCTCTATGGAGTACGCCCTCTAATAGAACGCCGTGTTCGGGCCCGTCATTGGAGGAGGCCTGCTAAATGAGCGCTTTAGCAGGCATGGCTAATGTCTGCAAACCTGCAGTGTTTAGCTTGCAGTTAAGGGTGACATTAGCGCACACACAGACGTGGGATGCCCATCCGGAGGAGCCTGAGGTCCTAACACATTGCGCCATTGTGTTTCTGCCTCATTTCATGCGCCGTAATTAAGGCTATGTGCTTCTTTCTGAAGAGATGAGCGCTAATTCTCTCCAAGTGTCATGCTGATGTGCGTCCATCACGCCTCTGACGGCAGCAGCTCATCACGACACCCACTTAGAAGTGAGACTGGGCCAAGCTGCCAACATTTGCACTGGCAAATAAGGCGCATTTTTTTAAAAAGAAGGGAAAATGAGGAAAAGTTACCACCAGAATGTCCCAAGCCACAACATTGCACCACAGATCCTTTCATTGCTTTGACTGCTTCCTCCTGCATAGACTAACCCCAAATACACGCAAGACGGGTGTTTTTTACGATACATGAACATGGATTGTCTGCTTGGTGATTCATGGATAAAAAACAAGGCAATCAAAGTAACAAATTGGAGATATGGCCCAATAAACGTTGTGGAACAGTAAAACCACAGCCTTTTTTTAAGATGCTTTCATCATCGATGTATTTTCATTTGATATGACTTGTGTTTTAGATGACACTTAGGCAGGATATCTTCTTTGTTATTTCAGTATCGTGTCCGTTGTGCTCTCATGAATTGGCTTTACTATTTGCACAAATTTTGATTTGCTTTTATTTCCAACTGTGGTTGTTTTAAACATGCTACACTAATCTCATTTGAATTGAATAGAATTTGATTTATTATTCATAATTCATTATTGAGAAATGCAACCAAAAAAGAAGGTATTGAACAGCAACTAGGCTGTACTGTACAGTTGCAATCAGCACCCATTTTAAATGACCAAAAATACATTTATTTATTATTCACAATTATCTATGAAATCATTTAAAAATATACATAAAAAAAGACAAAGTATAGAATAAGAAATATAATGTAAAGTTGCAATGAAAATTGTTTAACACGCATTTTAAATGATATTTATGTAAAAAATGTAGTAACTTTGAACAAATGGCCACTTTCAAGACCACGTTTGACGTTTGTTTCAGTAGAAGTTCATGTGGTACCTGTATGCATATACATATACATATATATATACTTGTATACATATACATATACATACCTGTATACATATACATATACCTGTATACATATATATACCTGTATACATATACATATACATATACATACCTGTATACATATACATATACCTGTATACATATACATATACATATGTATATATATGTATATATATGTATATATATATATATATATATATATATGTATATATATATATATATATATATATATATATATATATATATATATATATACACTTGTATACATATACATATACATACCTGTCTACATATACATATACATATACATATATATATATACCTGTATACATATACATATACATATACATATACATACCTGTATACATATACATATACATATATATACCTGTATACATATACATACCTGTATACATATACATACCTGTATACATATACATATACATATGCATATACATACCTGTATACATATACATATACATATACAAATACATACACATACCTGTATACATATACATACCTGTATACATACTGTATACATATACATATACATATACATACCTGTATACATATACATATACATATACATACCTGTATACATACCTGTATACATATACATATACATACCTGTATACATACAGTATACAGTACATGTACATATACATATACATATACATATACATATACATACCTCTATACATACCTGTATACATATACATACAGTATACATACCTGTATACATATACATGTACATATACATATACATATACATATACATATACATATACATATACAAACACATACACATATACATATACATATTCATATACATATACATATATACCCATACGTGTCCAGCTTCAAAAGGAGGTACCGTTTGGAATACTGCTTGCAGTTAAAGCACACACACACACACACACACACACGCACACACGCACACGCACACGCACACATGCGTGCGCTGCCACAGAAGAGAGGGGTGCTTGTAGCATGCGCAGCACAAAGTATCCCGGCCTCTTGTTTACGTGTGTGCGTGTGTGCGTGTGTGTGCGTGTGTCAGTGCGTGTGTGTGCGTGTGCGTTACTGCACAGCACTCTCCCGAGCGACAGAAACCTTGTTGTGATTTATGCAGCCCCTCGTATGAGTGCTGGTTACGCCGTAGCAAGACATCGATCTGACAAAGCAAAGCAAACAATAAAGAGGCGAGGAAGATGATGTGCCCAGTGGAGTGGAGAAATGGAGAGTGTACCTATAAGAGCTAATTATCTTCGCACATAATTCCTTCACGTTAAGACAGCGGTGGGCAGGAGGTGGGGGGTGGGGGCCAGCCACATGAGAAGAGGCCGGGCCGAGCCTCGTTTGACTCGGCCCCTGCAAGGTCGCAGACTCTGCTCCGCAAACACACATTGACTGAACAACGCCATTTGGCAGCAGATAAAACTTCCAATTGGCAGGCTAACGTATTTCAAGTCGGCTGGGATAGGCTCAAGCTTGGAAAATGAATGAATGAATTAACAGGACAAAAAAAGGTGCATGCATACGCCCCAGATGGTTGTGATATTTATCAATCTTTGGAGTAAAATCTGCCTTAAAAGTCTAAAAAAAACCCTTGGAACTCAACCTCTGACATCACATTTTGGCAAATCACACAAGACTTCAGCAAATCTCACAACACTTGACTAGAGTTCGGCTCAGCTGCCATCTAAGCAGAAATGTGTCTTTTTTCTTCATTTTTGTAGCTTTTTATCACCACGTTTTGTGATCTACATAGAGTAGATTAGAGTAGCTAATGCTAGCTGCTATTCCCCTGCTTCGTGCATCATTTGTCATCAAAGAGGAAGTGATTTATTGCTTTACGTAGCCTCCTTTTACATTTGGGAGAAGTGAAGAATGTGAAAAGAAATGTGGTGATGCGACATACCACCCCATCCCGAGAGTTATGTTGTTTTAAAGTCACTGTTGCAGCGGCTACATTGCAGTATTTCTACACTTGAGAGACAGCTACTATGGCAGACGGATAGACGCTTTGGATGACAGATGGGCGTACAAAGACAGACCAACCGACAGACCGACCTACTGACCGACAGATCGACAGACTCAATGGACAGACGGATGGACTCAAGTGACAGACCAACCGACAGCGTAAGTGACCGATCGACCGACCCTGTCAACAGATTGACAGACTCAGTTGACAGATCAACCAATGGGCTCACAGTGCCTAAGTTACTGAGATACGTTTGTCTAAAGCAGTGGTTCTTAACCTGGGCTCGATCAAACCCTAGGGGTTCGGTGAGTCGGTCCCCGGGGTTCGGCGGAGCCTTCGCCACGGATGGTTAAGACACACCGGACCCATCGTGTCAATTAGTGATGACACACCCACTTAGCCATCACTGGCTGCAGATAATCACATTACATTGCTTGCCTTGGCCAATCAGTGCTGCGAAGAATTTAGCGCGCTCATGGTGCGTTCCATTTGTACTTGGAAGTCGGAATTTCCCAGTTCCTAGCGGGAACACCCGACTGAAACGCCCCCCGAAGTCGGAATGTTCAATTTGGAAGTCAAAGCATCTACACCACCTCCGAGTCAACAATCAATAATGGCTGCCTCGTGTGTAAACAATAAATAATCAATAAATAATTTATTATTAAAAAATATTGCTATAATGTGAAGTTTTTCTGACTTGGCAACTGGAATGTTTATAACTCGGAGCTCACGTCACTCTCACTCCGACTTCCCAGTTCCGAGTACAAATAAAACGCACCATAAAGCAGTCAACGTGTGACTGATGTGGTAGCACGTCGTGTGATTTCCTTCTTAATATTTGAATCCATACTAACTACGTCGAGCAAAAAAGAAAGTGGTGGGACGAAAATGTACAGCATGGATTCACATGCATCACGGACCGTGATGGGAGGCAGCGTCCTGTCTCCGTCATTTTGTGCACCAGTAAACAAACATATAAACAAATATATACCTATAAACAAACATATGCCTATAAACAAACATATACCTATGTCTTGAATTTGAAAAAAAAATGATATTTTATTTTCACTAAAGAAGGGTTCGGTGAATGGGCATATGAAATTGATGGGGTTCGGTACCTCCAACAAGGTTGAGAACCACTGGTCTAAAGAAAGTATGACCCTTTGCATGTTTTTGACTTGGTTCCAACTGAAACATCTCCAGCGTTGTTTTAGATCAAACAGGAGGATTATGAGTTGCGGTCCGAAGGTTAAAGACCAACTCGATCTTACCAGCACAGCCGTTCCGTTTTTTCTCCAAGTCGCAATTCCCCATGCAGCCACGTTCTCCCGACCCGTGTCATTTCTTTACAAGCCGCCAGAATAATAACATTTGCAATTATTGTTTTGTGACTAGCGACCTCCTTCTCTGCTCCTGTAAGCAGAGATCTTTTAATTAGACACCAGCAGCAAAGGCAAGCAAACACTCCTCAGACCGGGGGCCACTCCGTGCTGGCTGCCATTAATAACGCCGTATAAAAGCAAAGGCAGA
Source organism: Dunckerocampus dactyliophorus (assembly GCF_027744805.1). NCBI lineage: Eukaryota > Metazoa > Chordata > Actinopteri > Syngnathiformes > Syngnathidae > Dunckerocampus > Dunckerocampus dactyliophorus. Next base: position 263,305 of record NC_072832.1, on the reverse strand, counting down.
CAGCCTCTGACAGTTTTAGTAGTCGGGGAAAACAAGATGTAATCTGTGCTCAGTGCCAGGAGCGGCCCGTGGAGAAAGAAAGAGTCAACACAAACGGTGCATGCATCAATTATGAGAGCATTATCTCTCTAGAAGGTTCTACTCACACGGACAATGGGGAAGGACACACTAGTCATTCAAAGCATATGAAAAATACTGACGGAAATGAACACAAAACCATTTTCTGGTTTGTTTTTGTTTGGTGCAGCCTTTCTGTCTGTTATATTGCAGCCTTTTTTTTTTTATCTCGGCCATGAGAGGGTGCCGAGGATGAGAGAGGCGCTCTGGTTAGTGGCACCCTTGGCACCCATCTAAGCTTGGCATAGTGCTGAGACACGCTCCGCTGGCCCTGAACATGCTGAGGTTTGAATCCAGAAATGCCTTTGTGCAGCACCGGCCCACCGGAGGAGAGGCGCTGCGTGAGCTTGCTAAGACGGGTGACTGGTGGTGGATCGCACTTCTGCTGCTAACACTAAACACGCTCATTTTAGACAAGGAAGCATAGCTTCACTTCAGGTCGAAATAATTGCTGGGTAGCTTTATTTCAACCAATCAGTGAAAAAAGCTGAGATATGAAATATCCGAAAATATCCGAATACACCGAATTGAGCGTGATAATAGTGACTGTATAATAATAAGCTGTATATTTGTGTGTATTTCTATTAGCTGGATGGTAAATATTATAGAATATTCCCAATTGAGCATGATAATAGTGACTGTATAATAATAAGCAGTATATTTGTGTGTATTTCTATTAGCTGGATGGTACGTTTGCACCAGCATGACAGTGGCTTTTTTATTAGTGCATTGGTGGACCTAGCTGGTTGCCTCTCATGCCGTGTTAGCGTTAGCATAGGTGCTAACATTACACAAATAAAACCAGCATCGTCGTGTGTGATGTCACATGGTTAGCGGCAATGGCGAAGAGGAAAAGTGTGATGCTAAACTGACACATTTATTTTAGCAAGCAGACGGTTTCCCCGTCCAGTGTTGAGTAGTTCAACTTTATTTTGGTTTTGTCACATGGTTCACATCTCCTGTAAAGGGAACAAAAAGACAAATATTCCTTACTGCAGCTTTAAAGTTATACAGAATGTCCCCCTCGCAGTGTGTCATCGTTTACGTGTGTTTGTTTGTTTAATATAAAGCATGAATTCTAATTTTGGCATCCGGGCCGCATTAAGCATGCATTGCAGTCTGGGATGGGGTCCAGCTGGAAGAATTGCACCCCACCAACAAACCAGCAATAGCTGAGTAGTTTCGTATTTCCCAAGCGGTATTTGGAATACAAATACAAACAATTACCAATTCAATGGCAAACATTTTGGAATTACATTTGAAACTTTTATTCCTGAAATCTATCAGACGAGTACGTAGCGCAGATTTAAGGGTGTTTATCTTGCATGCGCCAAGAATCACTGATGGGGGAGGGAGTGTCTCATATTTCCATTGGAACATAGCAGATATGGTAATAATTTACAAATCCTATTATGCTATCTATCTCCTCCTCTCACTTGTCCCCCCCCCCCCCCCCCCCCCCCCCTTGTAGGTTCATCTGTTAGTCTAACAGTCTAACAGGGTTGAGTTCATCTTAAGTGTGTGTGAGGGGGAGAGAGAAAGAAAAAAATACATAAGAACAGAAAAAAGCTAGAATTAAAGAATATAGAAAAACATACATAAGAATAGAAACAAAGACAGAATTAAAGGATATATATAAAAATACATAAGAAGAGAAAAAAGATGGAATGAAAGGCTATGTTATAATTGTGTGGTTTGCAGTGCAGCTAGAAAGCGAGAAGCATCAACAGGGTGAGCAGTGTAGTTGATGTAAACAATCCAACCTCCACATCAAAGGGAGCGTAGGCAACTCGCTCCAAGTTAGATTTTTTTGAAACCAGAAAATACAGGACCACCACCACCGGCTAGCATATGTTAGCAATACTGTATGTCCATAATAATGTCTGTCCATATTTTCCCAATTACAAATTACACTGCATCAAAATTGCCAGAACTGTACTTTGGGCTTGAATAAATGCTAAATGGACCTTCACTTGTACAGTTCTTTTCTACCTTTAAGGACCTTTAACTGCACATTTACTAACTGACGACACAGCATCAGGAGCAAATGGGGGTTCAGCATCTTGCCCAAGGACACTTTGATACGATCAGGGGAGGACAGAGGATCAAACCAGCAATCTTCAGGTTGGGAGACGACCACTCCCCCACCTGAGCCATGCCCTCCCCAAAGCTGTCGTACATTTCTGATAAGCGCAAACAAAATAATTGGCGTTCATTCTCAGATGCGTGCACTTGTCCGTAGTGCGTACAAGAAGCAGTCCTAGAGAAGCCACCTCCAATTTGGAGTTACTGTGTGGTTCTACATTTGATGATAGCTGACGTCAGTAGCTAAACTTTGCCAAACTGCCATTGTTAGCTTACAGCAAACTAACTAAAAGCTTAAAGCAGGAAGAGGACGTGTATGTTGGAATGTTGGCGCCCTGTAGGATACGCTTTATTTGTACGAATAGTGAAGACTCCCTGAATAAAAGTCCCATGAGTACCAAGTATAACAACACTGTGACCTGAGTGAAAAAATGACATCAGAAGGAAAAAAAAGGTTGGTTCTTTAAATGATGGAAAATGTCAATGGAGTTTTGAATGGCAGCGTATGCGCGGTAAAAGGTGATACTGCAGCTGTACACGCGGCACTAATCCTCGTTGGACTCTACAGTGTACAGTGGCCTTTCTCTCCCACTTTCATCAGAATCCCATTTCCAGCCCCCCCCAACCCCCAACCCTGGAAACTCTACCCTTCTTCTCCCCAGCATTTCAGTCGCCTCGTGACGGATGGCCGCACCTCAGGTCCTCTCAGCCTGTCCATCAAGCCCGGCGATTAAAACACTCGGAATGACCAACATTTTTCTCCGCCTCCCTCCCCTCCGGTGCCACCCCTCTCCACTCAGGGGCCACCGCAGCCCTCTGCCCCCTCACCTTTCTAACCCCTCCCTCCCACTTCAAGTGTCCCCAGAAAGCCACAATCCATCTTGTGGAGCAAAAACATCACTTATTCTGTACTTCAAGATAATTCACTTTTTCTCTCCCCTCTTTTTGTCCCTTCTCCCCCCCTTCCCTTACTACAGGAATTCTCCATTTCCCTATAAAATGAAAATTCATCTGGAATTACATCTTATGTCATCATTATGTTTATTAAGCGTGGATGATGTATATGAGGAGCTGCGGTGTGCCGCTGAGTGCTTAATGATGCATAAGATTAAGCCGAGCCTCTCAGCTGTGCTGAGACTCCCCTCTGCTTCCCAGGCTGCAGACACACGCTGGGGGAACAGGCTCCAAACGGCCATCAGGTGAACAGGGGGGAGAATTGAAAGCCGACATTCCCTTTTTGTGTCAGCACAGGAGGAGGAACATGGCGGAGAAGAGTTGCTGAAAGGAGAGGATGGGCGACTTGGCAGCAGCTTTGGGGGGAGCACAAATATTCCTTACGTGTTGTGGTGCCGCAAAAGTAACACGCGTTGGAGTTCAGTCACAATTTTATGTAAAGATGCCTCAAAATTCAAAGGAAACTTGAAAATCAGCCACCATGCACATCTTGTGAGCATCTAATCCAGCGTGGTTTGCGCTTGCTTTTGTGATGCCGCCACAGAATATATAGTTGTGATGATAACCATAGAAAAGGAAATGGAACTCAGTGTGAGATAATGCAGGAAAGGGCCTAGCTACTCACTGATAAATGAGCAACGACTTTCATTCAATATGACGCCTTCATATTCAAAAAGGCCTAGTTGCTCATTTTTACGTGACTTCTATTGTTTTTTTTGGGGGGGGGGTTGTCTTCTTGTTTTTACCTTGGCATCTGTTAGTACCACTTACGTTCTGCCCCACAAATCACACGTATTGTCATTATTAAAGATACATTTCAATTTATTTTGAAACTATTATTTGTTCATATAAAATGTCATGTAAATATGTAAAAATGGTTCAATATTTTTCACAATTACAAATTAAACCGCATAAAAATTTTTGTTAGGCAGAATTAAAATAATAATAAATGGTCCCAGGGAGAGAGGATCGAACCAGCAACCTTCAGTTGCGAGACACTGTTAGCACTTTTACCGACTGATGACGCAACATCAGGAGCAGCTGGGGGTTGAGTATCTTGCCCAAGGACACTTTCCACCTTCAGGTTGAAAGACGACCCGAGCCAGCTGGTATTCATACGTTTCAATGCTGCATACAGTCCGTTTCATGAAATGTATACATATGTATTTGTATTGTATTATTAATCATAGGATTATTGATTATCATTCCAAATATGAATTGATCATGAATGTAACCATCCTAATCACGTGCTGATGTAAATAGCGTGTAGTCTAAGCCAAGAAGGCCTCGTGGGCCTTGTAGTTTGTTTGGTTGACATAAAAGTCTCGTTATTCATGTTGTATGGCTGTTGTGGTAAAAATGTTACATTGCTTGTGAAGGTTTGAGCCTGGAACAGATGGATTTCCTTGACATGCACAAAGAAGTTGTTCCAAATGAGAGAGAAAGCATTTTTTGTCAAATATATTTTGACTGAAGCCAAAGTGTGCCAATGATGATTTGCCAGGGAGGGTTGAAGATGTCTTTCCTTGCTGTCATACATGTGACCTTACTTCACACGCGGTGGCAGATTTGCTTGCAGCTTCCTTGTAGCAGCAGCAGTCGATGACAAAAACATTATCCTTCTGGTGCTAAACAATCCAATAAACCTCTCCACGGGGAAGAACTTAACCTCTCCTCTCCTCCAGTGCTGCCTTTCACAGCACGTGACGCCTGCCACAGTAAATTCAAATCATTAGTCTTCTCGCTTTGCCGTCACACAGGGAAGAAAAAAGAGAGTGTGCCTCTATTAGTAATGGAGACCTCGTCAGAGACCTTCCACGGAGAGCCCTGCCTTCCCAATTCCCACAGGAAAAATCCCCGGCACAAAACTAATTCTACTTTTAATAATCTGTCATCAGGACCAGAGGCAGTCATAAATTATGTGGGGAGCATGTGCGGGAGCGGGCCACCAGAGGGGCGGGAGATGTGGGTCCGAATCAAAGCAGGGAATTGACAAACTTTGCTGAAGATAAATAACAAACGGGATTGGCTGGAAATTCCGGCTTCAGTGGCCCACAACTGTGTTATCTCTTTTTCTTCTTTCGTCTTCTTCCATCTTGGCTCCTATGCAGGTTCACGTGCACGAGGACTTCCAAACTTGTACTCTCTTAAGTAAATAAACACCAATCACAGACGAGCACATAAAAAGAGGAGAAAAGACGTTGATGAGCCAACATTGACTTGAGCTTTTACGCCGTGTAAGCCTGAGTGTGTATGCATGACGACATCTTTAAGCCATACATGACGTGCGTGCGTGTGTGTGCATGTGTGTGTGTGTTGGCCAATGGAGCAACCGGAATGGCAAGAAAGGAGCTGTGAGCCGTGGGGTTACTCGCTTGCTCGCTGTTTCCATGTCAATATTTGCCGGAACGATGGTCATGCTTCATAATCGGCTCTCTCGATCAAATCATGGCTACAGGCCCGCCTGCGTCAGGTAACAGTGGGCAGTCAGCTGATGATGCTACCCCCAACCCCCCATAAAGGAAGAAAGTGGCTACAAACACGAACAAGAAGATGCGACGAGGCAAATCAGGGGCGTCCAAAGTGTAATTGTTGGCCCGCGGCACCTTGTACAAATAAATGTAGACACTAAAAACACAGCAGCAAAAATAGGAAAATTGATGCTGATATTCATAACTAATAATAACACAAAACTTTGTCTTTTTAGCCTTTTTACAAAGTATTTGAAATTAATTCAAAAACCCATCCATCCAACTTCTATGCCGCTTATCCTCACCAGGGTGGCGGGGGAGTGCTGGAGCCTATGGGCGAGAGGCGGGGGTCCACCCTGGACTGGTCTAATTCGAAAATATTCAAATGTCATTAAAAAATATAACAAACTATATTTTTTGAAATGTTTGTGCACCCTTGTTTAACAGAACCAAAAAGTGCGGGCCGGGGGCCATTTGCGGCCCGCCACGTGTTTATTATTGTTTTAGAAATAAAATTAGACGCTAAAAAAAACAGTATACATAACATACATGCATAAACATATGTACTTATAAAATATATGGAAATATATTATTATTATAAAAATATATATCATATATTTTTAGCCTTTTATAAAATAAAACAAAAACACGAAAGTGGCCCCCATCATCCTTTGATTTTTCTGTAGGGAAAAAGTTGGGACACCCATGATTGACATAAGCAGAGACTATATTGTATTTGCTTCCGGGATGGAGTAGATCCACGCTCCGATACATTCCCTCATATGGGCCTGATTATTACCGTGCACCCACAATGATTTGCTTTTATTATTTTACCTTTTGAATAAATGAAAGAATGAATAAGGCATGTATTGCTCTATCACAATACTTCATTTTTGACTCATTAGCAGCAACATGGGCCTGCTGTCACCAAGGCAACCGCATCCAGCGTCGTCCATCGTCCTCGAGAGTATGAGCAAATTTACCTTTAAAAAACACGTTAGCCAAGGATGGTGGCCAAACCAACCAAAAGTTTAGAGACACTTTCTCATTCAGTGCAATGCAAAAGTGTCTCCAACCTTTTGACTGGTCGGGTACGTCTCCACAAGTGAGACGTTTTAAACAGACCCTGTGAAACGTGGCAGGCAAATCAGTCAGTGCGATTTGCATCAAGTTACTTTTAAAGAGATCCCACCAGGTTCTTGCCTTTATCGAAGAACACAAACCGCTAAACGCCGACTTCCGAACACCTCGCCGCTCGTGTCCGATCGAGCGCAACATGAAGAATCCAGCTGGAGTGTGTCCCGCCAGAAAGGCCCTGGGCAAATGCATAAGATGCAGGACGAGGGATTTCAACCCTTTGCAAAGTCAAGTGCTCAATTTTCCCCCCAGTTCTCAGGCGATACCGGAGAAGCTCAATCATCCCAGCACAGTAATATGAATCAAGGACAGCTCACTCACTCTCAATTGAGGCCCGGCCTAACTGGGACCGCCCCCCCCCCACGTAAAGCAGAAAAGCAGGTTCTCAATTCAAATGGGAGAGACAGTCGGACTTTTCCAGCACGTCTGGAGCTTGATAGATTACCTGGCGCTGTAAGGACAAAGGGAATGAAGATGACTGCTCTGCCAAAGCTGGCTACAGATGAGACATGCACGGCTCAATGACCATCGTGCACCTCAGCCATTTGTCTACGTGTTCAAGCTTTGCACAAGCCGTGACAAAGGAGGCCCTACACTTCACTATTGACATATCGTCTCCGCTTATGTACGCCCAAACATCTCCTTTTCAACTCGCGTTTGCAGGCCAGCTTGATTAATTCATCAAGTGATGCGCCGCCGTTTTCTTCTTTCTGACACATGGGGCCATAAATCAACAACAACATCGCATAAATGCTGTAATTACAGCCGCAAACAGGACGGGGCGTTCATTAATTTTAAAGCCATTATGTATATTGTGGCAACTTCCTTTGGACACTTTCCTAATGATCTGGTGTGCATGAGAAAGTGGAAAGGAAAACGCAGCTCTCTTTGCCACTATTTATGAACAAGCATGCAGAGATGAATAAAGCTGCCGGATGCCGCTGAGCACTCGTGATACTTCAAGTGCAGCTGCATCCATTAAAAACTAACAAACAACAACATCAGGAGGTTGCCCACAGCCACAGCTGCCAAGGTTTTTCAATCAGAGACCCTGCTTTTGTAGGTAGGCCGTGCACCCGACAGCTATAGAAGACTTGCTGGTTGGTTCAAAAGAGCATTTGCAGGGCATGGGATGACTTTCATTAAAGCTGCAGTAAGGAACAGCAGTACATGCATGCATGGAATGACTTTCATTAAAGCTGAAGTAAGGAACAGCAGTACACACGGCAAATACAGGAATCCCTCGCCACTGCAAAATATGTTCATTTGAAAAAGTCACTGCTGTTTTGTGGGTGAATATGGCCTATTATTACTCAAGTAATACGTATAGTTAATGGCATTTCACATAGTGTTGGCCTAAATGAAGCATTCCCAAGCATACAAAAGCATCACTGACATCAAATAGAAATATAAGGCATTCAGAAGACGCATGCAAATATGAAATGTTTAGGAGAAGAAAGTGAATAACGGTGCATGTGGCTGATTGATTTTCTCCACTTGTGCAGTGAAAGCTTATGTTCAGCGTCACACATGAAAATAATGCTTCAAGCGTGTCTATTTGCGTGAAGTTGCAGTCTGCATGAAAACCTTCTTGCATGTGTCCTTCGTCGTTTTTGCTGCACTCCTTCGCTGCGTATATAAAGTTGGAGTGTTGCATGCGGTGTGAGGACATGACCATTCTACTCGTTTTATTTCTGCATTTCACATTTTGGAGTTCCAACAATGTTTTAACTGTGATTTTAGTATCAATTGTGCTTGTTGTTGCTCATCGTAAACTGAAGCGCGTTTACTCGGCTCGACGAGCACATCAGCTCATTAGCAAACACAGAGAAAGGTGGTCCTTTCATGGGCTTTTTCCCCGATATGAAGGACAATCTCAGCAATAGGGTTTCCTGAAATAAATATTTGTACGAGTTCCACATTCGAGAACAACGCATGCATGCGGCATTTTTGCTGATTTGACATGGCTTCTAGTTCTCCATACGCATATTTGTCTTAGAGGCGGGGGCCAACAACAACCGGATGTGACCCAGCAATTAACCGCAACAAATGAGGGATTGCTGTACTACTTACAATAAACATACTCAACTTGGAATCGAAACGCCCCAAATTGGGGCTTCGTATTCTGATATGTGCTGCCAATCATTCTATTTTTTTCTCTCCTACCTTTGCACATTTGCAGAGAATGCACCCCCTTTGCGCAAAATAGGGATGGCTGGGGCCTTTGCACAGTGTGTGTTCTGTGCATAGGGACTTCCATGCACCACGGGTGTCCTGGCTGGTCCACAGAGAGCATCAGAAGGTGACACAGGGTCGCTCTAATGATTCCAAGCTAGTGTAGCATCAAACTGAGTTCAGGTACACTAAGTATATATTGTTGCTTTAAGGTATCTCATTTTGCAAGCCAGCTACTTTTTATTTTTGCACAAAGCACGTCATCCTCGGAGATTAGCCTCCGTGTTCTGGAGGCCCGGGTTCACTTGTAGCCGAGCCGCACTCGTATATTACCATGCGGCCGAGGTGGCAGCAGCAGTAACTCATTCTTTTCTCTTCTATCGCGCCTCTGCATATTCCGCAAAGCCCCCGCTGCTCCGCACTTAGAAGGTCACCCCTTTCATCAGCGATTCTATTTGCATTCCAAATCGTAGCTATACATGAAAAATGTGCCACTGGCTCCCAGCAGCAGCAGCAGCGGCCCCTTCGCAGGCAGATTAGATGGAATTTTCCGTATACGAAACTCATGCGCGCTAACCTTTGCAGATGGCCCTGCTATTGTGGAAAAATGGATTGCCTAATAAAGCATATCATCCGACATATTTGCCGCTCGGCTGCCTAAATAGAGGCTGTGTTTTTGGAGTAAATTCCCTTTGTCAAATTTGTCAGTGTTGCTGCTGCCGTTTTGGGTCGGGGGGGCCGCCTGCTAGCTCCTTAGCGTGTCAGGTTAAAGTGGGGCGGCCAATTTGGAGATGAGACCATTTTTCCACCAGACGTGTTTTATTCTACGTGTCCGTATGTCATTTGTTTGTGGCGCTCCTCTGCTGTCCAGCCTGTTAGATGTGCAATGATGGATCACACAAAGAAATGCTTTATTTGCTGCTGCATTTCTATTTAATGCTGCATTAGTCAACCCGATTGTTTTGTCAACTAGTCTGGGAGGCAATTAGGACTACAAATGTGTGCCTGTAGACCACCACAATGTACCCCCCGTTAGATTTTCCAAAGCGGGTGGAAGTACTGTATATTTGAATAAGTTACATGTATTTCCTCTGTGTAAGGGGGGTAATTCGTACATTACCATCATAAATACAGTGCAGATTTCAAGTCAAACACATGGAACATATAATTCAGGGTGACCAAACATCCTGTTTTCCCAGGACAAGTGCTGTCCTGGCCGTCCTGTTTATGATTTTTTAGAAAGTGATGAAAATGTCCCGTTATTTATTGTTCTTCAATGGGCCCTCTAGTAAGACTTGAAAAGAACTGTTATTTTCTTACTGGCCGATTTGTTCTGTGTGAAATTGCTTATGTGAATTTGTGTCTTTGGTTATAGATAGTATTTTTACGTATTATTATTATTATTATTATTATTATTATTATAATATTTGAAGTTTGTATTATTATGATTTATTTATATAAAATTAATAAAAGATTAATATATTTGGAATTCAGGAAAGCTGTTAAATTACAATGAATTAAATGATACAATGCCAATAACGCATTAGTCTCCCTTAAGCCCCTCCCCCTGCAACCTGTGCAACCTTTACATTCCAGTCCTATTCTAACAGGCGCTACCTTCCTACTTTGCTGCAAGTTCTTTCTGCTCATCTTCTTTATCAAAGTTCTGAATTCCTCAAACGCTCAGAAGTACACAGTGTGCTTGAACGCCTCATCAGTGTGTGGGGTAATGCTTGAAAGGAGGAAGAAATGAGACAGATATGGAGCTGTTCATCATTGGGTGCATTCTACGGACAAATAAACTACACACACACACACACACACACACACACAAGAACAGCCAAGTGACTCCGAGTCTGTGAAGCTTCGTGTCAAAGGAAAATCTGCTGCTAGCTCCAACATCGACAAGAGACAAGACAAGTTCTTTGAGAGTAGCGAGAAGTACAACTGAATTACACAAATCAATGCGACCTGAACAGACCGCTTCTAGAGAAAATGTCTCACTCGTTGTTCTAAAATGTTAGTTAATGTAGGCGACAACATCTGCGAAGGGAGGGGTGAGCTCCCCCATGAAGGGCAGACTCACATGCCTAGAGAACCAAGGCTATTTGAATGGGGTGATTGAATGGGACTTGTATTGACGACAAGAGGCCTGTCGCCTGGGGCTGATAATCATAGCAAGTAAGTGTGACTGAATGTGTATCTTAGCACAAATGCATAGAAGTGATAACCCAGTGTAGGAAAACAGACAAAAACCAAATCTGATGAAAACCGAGACGGGTTCCACTGTACCATAACTATAATACAGTCCAATCGTTCAACACAGAATCGATAGAATTGATATTGATAGAATTGATATTGAATTGATATTTGAGCATGACATGACTTCTACGTAGGACACCACCTGTGTTCTGACCACAACAGAAAATCCAGGACATAAAATGTCGTGCTCTATTCTTCACCCACTTCCTGTGGGCCTGCATCCTTCCAAGAGGTATCAGTGCACTCAGTGAAAGCAACAAAGCAACTCCCATAGCTTGCAAGGCCCTTTCCCCCCCGTTGGAATCTAATTTCGCCACTCAGCCCTAATTCATGGCTCCTAGAAAAAGCTCTTTCATCAAACTTTGCATATGAGCAGCCAAGTGATGCACAGCCTCTTAACGGCATGCTTGCCTCCTTCGGAGAGTTGGCCAACCAATCCATCTTCCTGCGCGCTCGGAGCCGAGGAGCGGGCAACCGATGCTCCCGTCACGCGGGTTCCTGCGGGAGATGGATTGGCGCTCCATCACCCACCTCCGGGTCCGGTACCGGCCCAGTGGCACAATCTGGACCTTTGGGCGGCGGGAGCCTGCGGCGGGGCTCGCGGTGAGGCGGAGGAGGAGCAGTCATGTAGAATCCAGATCCTCAGCTCCACAGGAGACGGATGAGGACCGCCTGTTTTGGTGCCACTGCATGTTCAGTTGCTAATGCAGCCATTTGAGCTACGACAGCATCTCGCCTGTGACGTGATCATCAGCCAAGAAAAAGGAGACTTGCTATCTTAAGGCACGTCCTTGGTCGCTATGCACCCATCTACTGTACAGTAAACGCTTGCTTTAAATCAACGCCAACAGCCGCCCTTCACATGGGGGAGGATTTTGAAAGCTTCTTTAGTCATCAAAAAGAGCTCGAGTGAGTCAAGGTCTTGCCCTGCATTCCCTGTCACGCCATGCAAAACTTTCCTTGTGAAACATGACTTTGTGTTTGTAATTAAGCAGAATCTCGGAGTGATGGCATGGAGCGTCTTTATGACCTCCATGTGCGTCCTTGTCATGTGTGCACTTATCCTACACGCTGATTCTTGCAACTGGCCAAAATATCTGGAAAAACTTCAATATATATATATATATATATATATATATATATATATATATATATATATATATATATATATATATATATATATATATATTTATATATTTATTATATTCAATGGTTTTACTTTCCAACATTTCAATGTCAGCCCTTTTTAGTCAAATGACATGGCGCCCACGACTGGTGAAAATTCATTTTCCAGTTCCATCACTGTAACATTCCACGTATTCTACTGGAGGACGTGGCTCAGGCGGTAGATTGGTCGTCTCCCAACTTGATTGTTGTTGGTTCGTTCGTCAGTCCTTGAGTAGTCATTCTCCATTTTTACATTCCAACCCTTCAAATTACGCCGTTTTTTTATCTCCAAACTACTCCCACATTTCTCAACCGCTTCAAACCATTCCGACATCAAAATGTTCATTCACGACACATTGGCTATCTATCAGAACTTTTCCAAAAATTCCCCCATTTTCCATAATTGGGAAAAAAGAATGGACAAATGAAAAGTTGCCCCCTATTGGTGGAAATTCATTGGATTTTACTTTACATCCAACATTCTGTGATTGTGTGCATGGTGGCATGGCTCAGGTCCAGAATGGCCGTGTTTCAACCGGTGGTTGCTGGTTCCATCCTCAGTCGGTGAATAGTCATTTCTAGGATATTTCAACATTCGTTCTACGTTTCAGTGCAGCTTCAGCATTCACGCGAAATTTCTACTCAGATTCTTTAATCGAGATTAGTTCCCAAATGTTTTACACTCGCGTACCCCTTTAGACATTTGACCTGAAGGCACGCACCCCTACTCATGCACATTTAAAAACATAAACCTTTCAATCTTAATTCACTTAAAATATTCAACATAATGATTAGTTCATTCATTTTCTAGTCATTCCGGGTCAAAACGAGTATCCTGCGTATCTTTTATAAATAGATAAGCCATCATCCTACATATCTTTTGTAAATAGATAAGTCATCATCCTACATCTTTTATAAATAGATAAGTCATCATCCTACATATCTTTTGTAAATAGATAAGTCATCATCCTACATATCTTTTGTAAATAGATAAGTCATCATCCTACATATCTTTTATAAATAGATAAGTCATCATCCTACATATCTTTTATAAATAGATAAGTCATCATCCTATATATCTTTTATAAAATGATAAGTCATCATCCTACATATCTTTTGTAAATAGATAAGTCATCATCCTACATATCTTTTATAAATAGATAAATCATCATCCTACATCCTTTATAAAATGATAAGTCATCATCCTACATATCTTTTATAAAAAGATAAGTCATCATCCTACATATCTTTTATAAATAGATAAGTCATCATCCTACGTATCTTTTATAAAAAGATAAGTCATCATCCTACATATCTTTTATAAATAGATGTCATCATCCTATATATCTTTTATAAAATGATAAGTCATAATCCTACGTATCTTTTATAAATAGATAAGTCATCATCCTACATATCTTTTATAAAAAGATAAGTCATCATCCTACGTATCTTTTATAAATAGATAAGTCATCATCCTACATATCTTTTGTAAATAGATAAGTCATCCTACATATCTTTTGTAAAAAGATAAGTCATCATCCTACATATCTTTTATAAATAGATAAGTCATCATCCTATATATCTTTTATAAAATGATAAGTCATCATCCTACATATATTTTATAAATAGATAAGTTGTCATCCTACATATCTTTTGTAAATAGATAAGTCATCATCCTACATATCTTTTATAAATAGATAAGCCATCATCCTACATATCTTTTGTACATAGATAAGTCATCATCCTACGTATCTTTTATAAATAGATAAGTCATCATCCGACATATCTTTTATAAATAGATAAATCATCATCCTACATCCTTTATAAAATGATAAGTCATCATCCTACATATCTTTTATAAGTAGATAAGTCATCATCCTACATATATTTTATAAATAGATAAGTCATCATCCTACGTATCTTTTATAAATAGATAAGTCATCATCCTACATATCTTTTATAAAATGATAAATCATCATCCTACGTATCTTTTATAAATAGATAAGTCATCATCCTACATCTTTTATAAAGATAAGTCATCATCCTACATATCTTTTATAAATAGATAAGTCATCATCCTACGTATCTTTTAATAAATAGATAAGTCATCATCCTACATATCTTTTATAAATAGATAAGTCATCATCCTATATATCTTTTATAAAATGATAAGTCATAATCCTACATATCTTTTATAAATAGATAAGTCATCATCCTACGTATCTTTTATAAATAGATAAGTCATCATCCTACATATCTTTTACAAAAAGATAAGTCATCATCCTACATATCTTTTATAAATAGATAAGTCATCATCCTACATATCTTTTATAAATAGATAAGCCATCATCCTACATATCTTTTATGAATAGATAAGTCATCATCCTACATATCATTTGTAAATAAATAAGTCATCATCCTACATATCTTTTGTAAATAGATAAATCACCATCCTACATATCTTTTATAAATAGATAAGTCATCATCCTACGTATCTTTTATAAATAGATAAGTCATCATCCTACATATCTTTTATAAATAGATAAGTCATCATCCTATGTATCTTTTATAAACGATAAGTCATCATCCTACATATCTTTTATAAATAGATAAGTCATTATCCTACATATCTTTTATAAAAAGATAAGTCATCATCCTACATATCTTTTATAAATAGATAAGTCATCATCCTACATATCTTTTATAAAAAGATAAGTCATCATCCTACATCTTTTATAAATAGATAAGTCATCATCCTATGTATCTTTTATAAATAGATGTCATCATCCTACATATCTTTTTAAAAAAGATAAGTCATCATCCTACGTATCTTTTATAAATAGATAAGTCATCATCCTACATATATTTTATGAATAGATAAGTCATCATCCTACATATCTTTTATAAATAGATAAGTCATCATCCTACATATCTTTTGTAAATAGATAAGTCATCATCCTACATATCTTTTATAAATAGATAAGTCATCATCCTACATATCTTTTGTAACTAGATAAGTCATCATCCTACATATCTTTTTTAAATAGATAAGTCATCATCCTACATATCTTTTGTAAATAGATAAGTCATCATCCTACATATCTTTTATAAATAGATAAGTCATCATCCTACATATCTTTTGTAACTAGATAAGTCATCATCCTACATATCTTTTATAAATAGATAAGTCGTCATTCTCCTTTGGTGAACGAGCCATATACACTAGTGGGTTTACAACAGCCCAGCGGTTCCAGTTCTTGATTAAAATTCAAGAGGTTCAATCCAATGAATGGCTTGAAATGGTACAAAGGTGGGTGGTGAAGAGGCAGAGGTTAAAAAAGGTGAGGTTACCAAAAGTGAAAAATCATGTGTATCTGAGAATGATACTGTTTCAGGAACCACACAATGGGTCAACAATTGAAAGCTGTTGCAGAAATGGCGGCTGATCAACCAACTCATTCCTACAGGAGGACTTACTACCTCCTCTGTCTGCATAAAAACAGAATGGTACCCTGGTCAACATCAGATGGACAGCATTCTACTGCAGAAAGTCATTTGTTGCTCCAAAAGAAAAAAGGCAACAATGGAAGAGAGTACCATCTCAACGCTTCCAAATGGAGCTTTTCCCTCCACAGAAACTGGAGTCTTCTTAAACTTGTGAGCGGCAGTAAACAGAAAACGTTTTTACAGATTTTTGCTGATAAAAAAAAACAAAAACATCACAAAGGCCCCCGCATATGCAATATACGCAATATGCATTCTTTACACTGGACTCTTTACTTGCGTATCTTGCTTGCTGCTGTAACAAGTGAATTTCCCCGCTGTGGGATAAATAAAGTACAAATACAATACATACTTTGAAGCAGAAAGGGAACTCCCTGCAACACAAAAAGGTTGTGGCTGCTCAGTAGTCAGTCAATGCAAACACTTATTTTATTCATCATTACACACTACACAGCCCTTACGGATGAAAGCAATTCCTATAAAATGACACTAGGTGACAGTATCATTCAAAGGCTAAGAACTTGACTTTATTTCCCCATAATGAATGACTCTTTACGCGTGTATGACTCAACAGGTTGACTAAAGTCAGCTTTCTGCAACAGGTTGACTTCAAAATGTTCATCATACTTACCTTCTTTGGCACAATAAGACAGAAGATTGTCTGTCAGCGTCTTTTCTGTCAATTATTTTTCAAGTAACACTTCGTCCCCCCCCCCCTTGCTCCTCATTCCGTCTGGTTAAAAAGTCACAGCGAAGCGGTGGCTGATCGGGGGGGTGTCTGTGTGTGTGTGTGTGTGTGTGTGTTGAGTTACGTCCTATAAAGGCTATCATGTGTCCTGCACCTCTAATGCGGCCACGGCCCCCTGATCAAAGGAGGGGGTGTTGATCTATATGGGAAGGAAGAGGACGCTGTTTCTTACGTGCACACTTCATGAGCTGCACGGTCTTTTAAGAAGATGATGATGCTAACATTTTCCAAGTAAAGGTGTTCAGGTACTGCTAGTCATGTGGCCAACTCCGAATATCACAAACTTACTGAAAAAAAACATTGAATTATGGAGTAAGTCTCAGTTGATGCACTACACTGCTGGTGGGGGTGTCACCAACTTCCTGTCAAATGATCCCAACTATCCCTTTCAACGCGTCCGCAGTACAGATGATCTGACGTGTTTCATCTTTTCCATTTAGGGCTTCTTTCTGTGCTACAAGGGGAGGGGTCCCCACTCCCGCAGGGCCATTGAAGGCCACATCCATAACCTGCCCTCTGATATTTCATTCCCATACGGACGCCGTGAACCTAAGACGTAATCGATACGCAGACATACAGGCCTTCTGTGTTATTACAAGGGTGTGTGTGAGAGGGATGGGGGGCAATGTCTGCTCAGCTTCCCGCTCCCTTACACAGTTCAGGCTTCCAATTAACCTGAGCGGATCCCCACGCCAATCACGGGGGGCGCCTCTATCGACAAGCCGCATGACAAGAATAATGTTGTTAGGATGATGTAGCTCACTGTAGGGGGGCCGCTGCCAACCCCGCCTCCTTCCCAACACACACACGCGCAGCCTTCTCTGCTGGCCAGTGCTGACAGGGATGAGTGTGGAAGTCATTTATCACATCCTCCCTGGTCACCGAGGGGCCAAATGGGGGCTGCTCACCCCCCCCCCCCCCGCCTCGTCTTTGCTTCACCGGAACAAAATCTGAATATTTCAGACATGAAAAACAGAACAAACTGCTGTGGATTTGATCACGAGTTTGTGACGGATGGAGGGATAGAAAGACGCGCACATTTGCTTCTTTACTTTTTTACTTTTCACTGCGGGACGTTAGCATGACGTTAGCATGACGTTAGCATGAGCGCATCCACACACTAGCCTCAACTGTTCTGTTTGACATCGGTCCAATTCTTACTGCACTCGCGTCCAACGTCCAAGTTCTTTACGACCATTTCCACCTTCTAATAGGATGCCAGCGTCAGGACCCTCATACTGCCCCCCCCCTGCACGTATGCTGGACTACACAGTTACTAGCGACAGTACTCCCTACAGTACTGCTAAAAGTACACTGAAACCTGCCTTGCTGTTCCTACAATACTGCACACAACAAACTAGCACACGTTCATGAACTCTCCACCTGGCCGTAAAACCAAAAAGCATTTCAAACTAAGCTAAATTCAAACAAAAAACTTAAAAGCAAAAATATGAAAAACAAAAACATGAAAGAATGTTAATATAAAATTATACAATTGTATGATTCAAAATTTTAAAAAAGTACATTTCAATTAAACAAAATAGAAAATTAAATGATATTATTATTACAAATAAAAATATATTGTTATTAAAAAAATAACAAAAACATTTAATTATGATATGAATTATTATTAACATTGTAATTAAATTTTAAACCTAAACACTAAAATAAAATAGAAGTGTGCGCTGCCTCTTCCACTCAGCTCGGTTCCACCCTGGACGGCAGAAGTGCAAGAACATGAATGACGATTCAAATCAAAGAAAAGAAATAAAAGAAGTTACTCTGCAGTCCTCACCATGACATGAAAGATCCCGCATCAGGTCAAGTTCACTTTTTAAAGATGTTCTAACAGCATTACGTGTCCCTATAGAACCTGCTTAGAACAGTATTACGTGTCCCTATAGGACCTGCTTAGAACAGTACTATGTGTCCCTATAGGACCTGCTTAGAACAGTACTATGTGTCCCTATAGAACCTGCTTAGAACAGTACTATGTGTCCCTACAGAACCTGCTTAGAACAGTATTATGTGTCCCTATAGAACCCGCTTAGAACAGCATTACGTGTCCCTGTAAAACCTGCTTAGAACAGTACTATGTGTCCCTATAGTACCTGCTTAGAACAGTACTATGTGTCCCTACAGAACCTTCTTAGAACAGTATTACGTGTCCTTATAGAACCTGCTTAGAACAGTACTATGTGTCCCTATAGAACCTGCTTAGACAGTATTACGTGTCCCTATAGACCTGCTTAGTACAGTACTATGTGTCCCTATATTACCTGCTTAGAACAGTATTACGTGTCCTTATAGACCTACTTATGAGCACCAAACAATTTGGAGTTACTTATTTGGAACTTCTATTGTTCTCCTAGCTAGATGAGCCCACCTCGTGTATACGCCCACACTTCACAGAGGGCAGCTTTGTATTTAAACAAAAAAGCCGGCTTCGCTACACATCTTAAAATAAATCCTGGTGCTCTGCCAACTATGCATCAGTCTGCGCAGATGTTTGATGATTTTGTTTATCTTCAGCAAATATGCTAACCTAGCATGATGCTGCAGATAAAATGTGAGCATAATATTAGCGCTTTGGCGTCACGTAGCTATGCTCGTGTTGCTAACGTTTGTGTTGTGCGGCGCCATGTTGTTGTATGTCTATCACATTGGACAGCGTTAGAGTGCGTATGCGCTTCTTGGACAAACGTATTAGCATGAAAGCTACAAACACAAAAGGCCGTCTTGCCAGCAGGACTTCCAGCGCCAAGTGTAAACACGTAAGGACTCTACAAACTCAACAAAATCAGCCCGCACCCTAAGATGTGATTGTGTTTGTTGTTTGCATGCGGTGACGTTTTTTTAAAATCCTCTCAAAAACAGATAAGCCGGAATCGCTGGGCCGGGGGAGGGGGCCCAGAGATCCACCCGTTAATTTTGTTCCCCTGTCTTTGAGGAAAGGAAAGCTAGAAGAGACGCTGGCTAAGCTACAGCAGCACTCAAGTGTGGCCTACAGGAAGATTTCAGGAGTGATTGAGAGCGCGTTTGGACGCTCAGGGCCAAACTCTACAAGCATTGTTACACTGACAAGGCCGACACACGCACACGCACACGCACATGCACACACACACTGGTTGTTTCTCGGGTATTGCCCCCACTGGCGATATCGATGATTTTACAAGCAAACTCAGCTGAAGGAGCAGAATCATGAAGACAAACGTAGTTCCTTTCAACGGCAAACGCACCACAGCTCACCTGCAGACTCCACATGACTCCTGAATGGAAGAAACACCTGAGGCTGAGCTCCTGGACGTGTCATGTTTGCATCTCTGAATGAATAAAAACCTTGGATTTGGATGATGTTGG
This sequence comes from Dunckerocampus dactyliophorus, assembly GCF_027744805.1. Taxonomy (NCBI): domain Eukaryota; kingdom Metazoa; phylum Chordata; class Actinopteri; order Syngnathiformes; family Syngnathidae; genus Dunckerocampus; species Dunckerocampus dactyliophorus. The sequence goes on along the minus strand of NC_072832.1, from coordinate 243,325 downwards.
CACTTCTGGTTAACGATCGGCTCCTAATGAACCAATCACAATCGAGATCGAACGTATAAAAACAATGTGGAATAGGAAACAACACATGGAAAGATGTAAAGGTTGTGTGACGCGTGTCATCCTGGCATCCGCTGGTGTGCACATGAAAACCTGACATCACCACTTCATCCACTTTGTGTGGGATTGGAGTCAAAATCAGCACAAGTTGATTTTTGTTTTGCCCAGCAGGAAAAATGCGTGTTTGAAGGGCTTCATTTTTGCTGATGAACTGAAAGGTTTCAAGAATAAATGAGAAGTAGAAACGCATTAAAACATCCTCGTCCTCTAAGAATCATCATGGAAGTCAACAGGTCATCAACATGCTCTGAATCATCCAGCACATCCTAAAAATACTTGGAATTGTCACCAACTACCATCATGCCTGGTGTCAGAGCCACGTTTTCCTTCAACTTTGAACCCTGCAGTTTACAGCGATGCGCTGCGGCTGATTTACGGCTGCGCTCTAAACTCCTCCACTTCGCAACTTCTACTCATCGTTGAAGTCGTGACTCACTGACGAAAGCACTTTGCATTTTGTCCCAGCAAAGCACTTGAAGGCTGATTGTTCACCACAAGATAACACAAACAGTATTTGATGACGTGGTCGTGTGCGCCTTATAAATGTCGTGGTAGCATCTTAAACATCGGTGCCTCCTGCACGCAGTATTTACAATGCATACACATTCAAATATAATCTAGATTATATATCATTATATTATATGTACCCAATTATTATTCCTGTTGTATTTGTTATACACAAATATATTATTACTATTATTTCTTTTTTGTATTTTCATGTATTATTAGTTATAATAGCAATATTATTATTACTGTTTTTTAAAAACTGTAGAATAATTATCATCATCACCATATTATAGCATATTTTATTTATGCTGCTATTTAAAACATATATATAATTATAATACATGTACAACTCATTATAACATACTCTACACTATTATTAGCAGTATTATTATTATTTGAAAGTATAACGGCAACAATGGTTATTTAATGTATGTATTTATTTGTTATTATTTACAAATATATAATAATACTTATTATTATCATTATTATTATGATTTTCTTTCTGATACCAGTAGCAAAATGTGTGGTGTTTCCTTTGGAAAAATCACCTACTTGTAATACCAAATGATCCATTCTGATTGAAACAACAATAATAATACTGATAATAATGATAATAATGATAATAATGATAATACTGATAATAATAATAATAGTAATGATGATAATGATAATAATACTGATAATACTGATAATAATAATGATCATTATAATGATAATGATAATAATGATAATAATAATAATAATAATACTGATAATAATGATAATAATAATAATAATAATGATAATAATACTGATAATAATGATAATAATATTAATGATAATGATAATAATGATAATTAATAATAATAATGATAATAATGATAATGTGCACGGAACGGTCATGAATGAATGAAGGCTTGAAGATGATCCATGCTTGCTGTTCAGCTCAGACAGAAGTGCGACTTGAGGATGTCATTTCAGATGGAATGCGTCCTCCATACCTTTAAAACCTTCCATTTGTTGTGTTTGGTCATCCCATTAGTTGCCATTTATTATCATTAGCGTGATAGAAGCGCCTTCCTCGCACAAGAAGAACAGAAAAAGTGCTCATTTTCACATTAGACAGAGCTTCACTGGCGCGTCAGATTAATGTTCCTCTCACAAAAACACAAAAGGTAGGCGGAAACGTCAAGCTCACGCTATGACATTATCTTGTGTGTTTATTTATTTCTTCATTCTGTTGACGGCCGTGGATAATCGCATTCATAGCACGTTTAGCGCTGACTGTTACAAAGTGGAAGTGATGAACATAACAAAGCACCAAGCAGCGTTTTAAAGGCGTCACGCTCTTCACTCACCAACAAAGACAGAAACACAGAAAGCAGAAGACGTCATGACGCGTCTTCGCTTTGCTCCGCACGCTTCACGGGCCGGGACGCCGACTCTTCAAAAACTTTTTCAAAAGTTGTGCACGACGACCACTTGCAGTTTTCCACCAGCCGTCTGTTACCGCGTGGTCGTAAATAAGATGGATGAATGACCAAGCAAAGCGATGAGGATCGTTCTGGGAGAATATACTGTATCACTCAGCGTACTCCTCACTTAGCAGTACTGCATGTTAGTACATTATACTGCACTTTAATCACAACTCCTACCTTCAGTCGTCACAAGGAGAAATAAATGAGTTTTGCATAGTTAAAAGTACTTTTTAGGTAGACGCCGTTCTCATTTGTCAATTAAAACACAAGTCAAGAGCTTTTTTAAGAAGTCAAAATGGTCTCCCAATATTACCAATCACTTCTTGGAAAATTCACCTTTTTTTCCTCCTGAGGAAGACAACAAATGAAGCCATACCCCACTTGTCCATATTACCTTATTTGCCTTGAAAAATGACAATTGTGCTTTCGAAAAATGTAAATGTTTTAGAAATATTACAGCATTTTTCTTAACAAAGTAAATATATTTCTTCTTAAAAAACTACAGTGTCTTTCTTGAAAAAATACATTTTGGTAGCACTTTACAATAAGGTACACAAAAGGAACCATCACCATCACCATCACTACTACTCATTACGTCCTCGTTACTTCTTCATTAGTTCCTCAGTAACTGCTGTATTTTTGTGCACCTCATTGAAAAGTAAGACCAATTTTTTTCTTGTACGATTACAATATTCCATCCATCCACACGTTTTCTACGCCGCTTCTCCTCATTAGGGTCGCGGGGGCATGCGGGAGCCTATCCCAGCTGACTTCGGGCGACAGGCGGGGTACACCCTGGACTGGTGTCCAGCCAATGGCAGGGCACATATAGACAAACACTCACATTCATACCTATGGACTATTTAGAGTTGCCAATTAACCTAACATGCATGTTTTTGGAATGCGGGAGGAATGTGGCCAACGTGCTAACCACTAGACCACCGTGTGGCCCAGATTACAATATTGTTTTAGAAAAATGAAATTACAGTTTTTGAAAAATTTTAAATTATTTTTTTGATTCATTACAATATTTGTCTTCTAATTTTACAAAATTCGGGGGAAGGAAATTACATCCAATATTGCATTTGAAAAATGTAAATGTTTTGAAACAATACAGTATTTTTCGTTTTTTCTTAAACATTTTTTTGAAAAATTATATTACAAAAAATTACAATATTTTGGGGGGAAATTATAACACTGCTTATGAAAAATGTAAATAGTTTTTGAAAAATTACAATATTTCTGGTGGAAATATAATATTGTTTATGTAAAATGAAGATATTGTTTTTGAAAAATTACAATATTTTTGGTGGAAATATAATATTGTTTATGTAAAATGAAGATATTGTTTTTGAAAAATTACAATATTTTTCTTGTAAGATTAGAATATTTCTTTGGGGAAAATTACAATATTGTTTTTGAAAAATGTAAATATTGTTTTAAATATTCACAGTATTCTTCTTGAAAACCTACAATATTTTGCTTGAGATTTTTTTTCAGAAAATGTTGGTTTTTTTTCCTCATAATTACTTTTGTATTCTCATATCTTATAACTTTATTTTCAAAAAATAGTATTTTCTACGTGTCAGTTTACTTCAATGCTCTAGTTGTTTTTTTTTTTTTTAATTTATTTAATGGATTATTTTTTTCCTGACTGGAGTTGTTTCTGTCAAAGTAGAAGGAAAGAAATGGTTCAGTCTAAAGTGCTTAGAGCACAGGTGTCAAACACAAGGCCCGGGGGCCAGATGTGGCCCGCCACATCATTTTATGCGGCCCGCAAAACCGTTGGAATAAATCATGTCAATAATGCACTTCACCTCTGCCCTTCTAAATGTATTTGATCTGTCATTTTGACAGAAAAGTTGTACTGCATGCGGTTCTTCTAAGCGTCAGTATCATCTAATCATGCAACAAGATATTCCAAGCATTTTTCAAAAACAAATACTTGAATGTCTGCTTGTCACCATGACATCCTCACTTCACTTCTCATTTCAAAGCAAGTTATCCATCAATTTGTTAGTAAAAATATAATAATCTAATGCATGGGCAACTGTGTAATAATATTATGAGGTTATATTTATATTTAGATTCATAAAAACTGACAGTTACAAGTGGCCCTCTGAGGGCAGCCGTAACTGCGATGTGGCCCTCAATGAAAATGAGTTTGACACCCCTGGCTTAGAGAGTCCGGTCAGGGATGGTGTCTCTAATAGTTGTGATTTTTAGGCCATCTCCAAAAAGCGCATATTAGAGCTTTGTGATGGTCTCCAATGAGGCCAGCAAGCAGCCCATCAGAGACAAAACTTTGAGGCTGTGGTGAGTGAGAGATGAAATTGGGTTCTTTGAGTCCGTGTAGCGTAACATGCAAACGCAGGACGACGAGGCGCTCATTCGTGGCTGCTCTCGAAGCTCCTCAAGCGCCATTGTGAAGGTTGTGCGAGAGGATGCAAGCTTCTGGTGCAGTGTGACGGCATGACGGCATGACGGCATGACGGCAGTGCAACAAAGTTGGAAATGAGGATTGATGTCTAACGAGTGGCGTTATGAATATATTGATGGCACTTGTCAGGCACATTACAAATAACATTGTTTTAATCCATATTAATACATTGGCTCAGGTAATTGATGGAAATCCAATGAAACTCCTTAATTTCCCTCCCTCCGATGCCATTTATCCACCATCTGCTCCATTTAGAGCTCCCCCGAGGAGAGTCGTGATGCTTCTGAAATCACTGCTGATGAGATTGGGGCGTACTTACCACACACGTTTGGCGCAGAACTTCCATCAACTGCCCTGCAAGACAACAGTTTAGCATTAAAAGGCGGAATATTCCACGTGAAGGATGATGAGGCTGTAGGGATGCAAGGAGGCGAGTAAGAACGACAGGCGTTGACGTGAAGTCAAGTGTGGCGCTCTCCTTGACCGCTTGGCCGCATCCAGGAAGGAAGACTAGCTTGGATTTATTGCTAGTTGGCCAAAGGTAACAAATACATGCAAGGGGAAGGCGGAGAATGATGCCGCTGGCGGTATCGATCTATTCCATGTGATCAAGATTCAATCTTGAATCTTGATCTTGATTTTATATCAGGCTGAAATATCTTAAGGCCAATCGTGCCGACACAATTCCTCTCCTTTGCCAAGATTGGAAAAAGTGGCACACTTGAAGCCAAGTCTTAGAATGAATGTAACGCGATCGCTCCTCACAAGGTTCTTACTGATAACGGACACATTTCATAATAGAAAGAAAATACACTAACTCAAAATAATCCAAAGGTCAAACCCACGGCACCCTCGCTCACCTGCAACTACATTGGCGTACGTCATAAGGATTGTCATTTCATTCATGCGATTGCTCCTCTTGCAAATGGATGTGTCATTTCATTCATTCGATCGCTCCTCTTGAACGTAAGCAACGACAGAGGCCAACCTGCACAAATGAAATCATTGAAACAACTTGAAACAAGACTGGAAGTAATCCACAAAGTCAGTGATGCAAGCACACATGCAGTCAAGCCAAATCTAAGAATTGCTGCAATGCGATCACTCCTCGCTTAATGATAGTGGACACATGTCATAATAGAAAGAACATTTAAAAGCTCCAAACAATGCAAAGTCCAATCCACAGCACGCCCGCTCACTCGCGTCTACGTTGGTCTGCATAACGAAGATGTGTTGTTTTGCTCCCCTCACGAGTAATTGCTAATCCACAAACTTGGGTGAAAACGGGTGAAAGTACGACAGCAAGGGAGGATCAAGCCCAAGTGTGAGTACTCCTTTAAGAAAGACAAACAGGAAGTGGCTGCAGAAAGTGACATTGGATAATGTCACCAGGAGCAGGAATTGCTAAATTCTCCTCCTTCAGTATCTCCTGATTTGTCCTGAAGTAGGAGATGAAATGGAAAAGACACCAGGACCAGGCGGTTATATCTTCATCTCATCTCGGGGTCGACGCAAAGGTTGCCTGGAGATGAGATGAGGTTACGAGAGGTCGTGTAGAACAGCTCGGCGGCGAGGACACCAGGAGGTGAAACACAAGCTTGTGCACGCATTGTTTTTGTAATCCTGTAGGACGGCGCTAAAGGAAGCCTACGTGTACATAATAGATTTTTAATGTTCCTCTTCTCCACGCCCCCGAGGCTGGGATCTTTGACATTTGGAATAATTGTTGTTGTTCACCAGGGGGGGCTTGTGAATAGCGCAGGGACAATTTGAGTAAATGACTGTGTCAGCCTGTTTATTTGTGACACGACGGCCCGCAGCACCGCCGGAGGACAGCTATTAAGACGCTCCGGCCGTAGAGAGATGGCGAGGAAAGCCCCAGCAATCACGCCGAAGTTTGCACCTAATGCGACAACTTATATGAGGCCACACCCCCCCACAGACAAAATAAGAAGAAGGAAGAACATCAAAATCACAATCAGTGAGAGGTGACACACGCACACACGCACACACACACACATATGTTGGGGCATATTGCACAAAGCTGTCTAATCCATGCCTGAGGGTAGGCGGGGGGGAAGCAGGAGGGGGCGTCCAGCTCCATATCTAATGAGATGACGCTAATATCCTCGCCTGCGGCGTTGCCACAAGTGCAAGTCAAGTGTTTCTCACTGTCGTCTGGGAAAACGCTAAATAACCACCATGGCCCCCGTGGACGGCAGATCACAGGAGGAAGCATGTCACGTACAAGACGGAGGAGGAAGCGTGTGGCGTACTAGAAGAACACGTACAAGACGGAGGCCACGTGCATGCGTGTCAGGCAGGAAGAGGGTTGCTGTTCTTGATTTTAAACTTGTATTGGTACTTGTCTTGTATATTTCTTAGCTACCTTTTGAGTGTTAAGTTGCTGTGTGATGATTTTTGCGTTATTTGTAAGATGACATTGTGAGTCAGACTGTTACGTTGACTAATGAGCGCTTGTGATTTCTAAGGGGTTGATAAGCTTCTTGTGAGTTTTCATAGCTTATGATTGGCTCCTGTTAAAAAAAGAGCTAGCGTTATGTCTTTTTATGATGTGGACACGTGGGCTTATATATATACTGTATGTACAAATATCTTTTTCCCTCTAACTTTAAACTCCTAAAATGACGGTACACATATAAAAGATTTATATTTTGATTATCCTGTCAGGTGCATCACAAAAGGACCATCACGAACGGTTTAAACGACACTAAATTTTAGCGGAATAAATGCTGAGAGTTCCTTCAGCCCCGTCATCCAAGTTCTTAGTGATGTCAGTATTGGAAAAAAAAAGTCTTCCCACAGCATCATAGGTCACCGTGGCAACTCGGGCCCGCTCAAGAATGCTTGTAATCTCTTCTGGTGGGGAACGGCTCCTGCGGTTCAGGCTGGCCAAGGCGCAGGCAGCGCTATTGTTGCAGGAAACCTCAAAGAGGGAGAGGAGGAAGACGGGAGGGCGAGCAGGAAGCGGAAAAAGACAACACTGTGAGGGAAAGTAGCATCTTTCTTTGAACCCCCTGACTCGCTCCAATAGCATCTTGCAAAAACATCTGTTTGTTTGTTGGTTAGCTTTAGGGAGCAAAAGTCATATCCCGATATATTTACATTGAACATGGATATAGAGTAGGATTTGGAGGTAGAGGTAGAGGTAGAGGTAGAGGTTGACGTACAAGTGGAGGTAGAGGTAGAGGTAGAGGTAGAGGTAGAGGTAGAAGTAGAGGTAGAGGTAGAGGTAGAGGTAGAGGTAGAGGTAGAGGTAGAAGTAGAGGTAGAGGTAGAGGTTGAGGTACAGGTGGAGGTAGAGGTAGAGGTAAAGGTAGAGGTAGAGGTAGAGGTAGAGGTAGAGGTAGAAGTAGAGGTAGAGGTAGAGGTAGAGGTAGAGGTAGAGGTAGAGGTAGAGGTAGAGGTAGAAGTAGAGGTAGAGGTAGAGGTAGAAGTGGAGGTAGAGGTAGAGGTTGAGGTACAGGTGGAGGTAGAGGTAGAGGTAAAGATAGAGGTAAAGGTAGAGGTAGAGGTAGAGGTAAAGGTAGAGGTTGAGGTACAGGTGGAGGTAGAGGTAGAGGTAGAGGTAAAGGTTGAGGTACAGGTGGAGGTAGAGGTAGAGGTAGAGGTAGAGGTAGAGGTAGAGGTAGAGGTAGAGGTTGAGGTACAGGTGGAGGTAGATGTAGAGGGAGAGGTAGCGGTAGAGGTAGAGGTAGAGGTTGAGGTACAGGTACAGGTGGAGGTAGAGGTAGAGGTAGAGGTAGAGGTACAGGTACAGGTACAGGTACAGGTACAGGTACAGGTACAGGTATAGGTATAGGTACAGGTACAGGTAGTGGTGTATTTGGTTTATTTGGAACATGCTTACCTGAGACTTGCTCACTCAACCCCTCTACCTGTCGATAGAGCCATCTGTCGCTCTATCTCAACCCAACCGTCGAGACAGGAGGCCGCCCCACAGAGCCTGGATTTTGCTGGAGGTTTCTTCCTTCTTCGAGGGGCGTTCTCCTCGCCTCTGTCGCCAAGCGCTTGCTCATGCGGGGTTCAGTTGGTTGTCTCTAATGTAGTACAAGACCTGCTCCATGTAGAAAGTCCCTTCAGATAACGTCTGTTGTGAATTTCCACTGTGCGTGTGTGTGTGTGTGTGTGTGTGTGTGAGTGTGTGTGTGTGTGCAGGGGGCAGAAGCAGGTGGGGGATCAAGGTTTTTAAAGATGGTAAATCAGAGCCAGTTGCAAGAAGGGGGTGGAGTCGGGGGCCAAGAGGATGCTGCTGCTGGAATTTCTGAGTAAATGGGCGAGAGAGAGAGAGAGAGAAAGTGCATGTGAGGGATGGAGAAGAGCAAAAACAACAAGAAAAACAAGAGGGATTTTTTTTTTTTAAAGAGTTTTTGCTGCCACGTCAGACACTTCTTCTGGCTTCTGAAGCAGATGCTGGGGCAGATGGTGGTGAATTAACACAAGATGGGCGAGGAAGGAATCAGAAAGCCTAAAACGGGCCCATGGAGAACAGACATTAAAATATTGTGTGTGTGTGTGTGTGTGTGTGTGTGTGTGTGTGTGTGCAGGTCCAAAGGAGAGGCTGTTAAACAGCATCTCAGCTGGGAGGACTAAAGAGGATGGGTGGAGGATTCTCAGTCAGAGATGGAGCTCGCGATAATAATCACAGGCGTGAAATTACAATGCTGATATTTGTCACACCCCAGGGTGTCGTGTGCTGTGCTGTGCTGGGGCAAGCGGGATCACACATTACATCACGGGCGTGCTGGCCGACGGACATCGGAAATTTAAAAAGCGGCTCCTCCCCCGTAAACCTCAACTCATTACGCCAAAACAAGTCATGTTCATTTGCTTCACCGTCATATGCGCATGAAAAGATGATGTCACAAAAATACAGGAAATGATATGAAGGCATCACCGAGAAGGTTGGAAAGGAAGTCCGTCAGCTTCTTACTATTAGTTTAGTTCACCAACAAATTAGTAGGATTTTGTACAAAAAAAATGCACTTTAATTGCGATAAATGTAAAATACTTTGGTATGTGGATGTGTTCTAGACTTGTACTAGAGCTTGGTCTTTCAAAAAATATATATGCTGTACATCTGAAACATAGTCTGAAAACCTGATACCATTTTATAAAAACTTTGCAAGATTTTGTAAACATTTTGTAAGATTTTGTAAAATGTACTTGTTTAATAATTAGCAGGATTTAGTTCAAAATGTAGTCAACTTTGTTTTAAAAAAAAGTATATATATAAACATATATACAAACAAAAAATGTGACATTCTTTTAAAATACAGTCTTCCCTCGTTTATGCCGGGGGATAAGTTCCCAAAATAGTCCGCTCTAAGTGAAAGTAGCCCACTTTATTTTTGTACAATGATTGTGTGTTTTAAGGCTATAAAAGCCCTCACCATGCATTTATACACTTTTCTCAGAAAGGCATTAACATTTTCTCACATTTCCCTCTTGTTTAAACGCTCTCAATGATGATTAAGTGACTCATGCGTATTTCACTCCTCTGACCTTGCCTTGTCCTGGCGCCATCCGGCTGTAGTGTTTTTGTATCCTTGTTAAAGCATATTGCTCCTGCGGTCGTCGTCCTCCATGTCCTACTCCTCGACAAAGATTCATTGAGCTGGTTAGCTTCTTCTTCTTCTTCTATTGTTTATTGGTGGTTAGCAAGCAGCTCATGCAGTTAGCTAGTTTACTAGCGATGGCATGAAGGATATTGATTGACAATGGTCTTCAGCCAATCAGGATGCAGAACACAAAGGGCAGGTTCTGCCTTAGCCAATAAGGACTGTTGTGGCTCTATATTTAGCCCGCAATTTGTCTACTGGGTTCCTAATAGCTCAACACATACTGAGACGTCTTCATCATGAGTATACAACACCCTCTTCTGGTAGCAGGAGTCAATACAATAACACACACGTACGACAGAGCACCCACAGATCATTCTAATACACCACAAGGACGCACAACACAATGCATGTTCATATGCTGTTAAAAAAAATATGCAAAATTGCACTTAAGAAATCCACGAAACAGCGAATCCTCGAAAGGTGAACGGCGATGTAGCGAGGGAACACGCGTAATATTTTGTAAGCTTTTTTCATATAATTTGCAGGATTTTGTAAAAATAAAAAAAAAGTAAGCTGTTCGAAGATTTGTAAAATAAAACAATACGATTTTGTTTTAAAATGTTAAGATATTGTACAATTTTGGAACACAATTAAGATTTTGTAGAAAAAAATGCAATATTTTTTTAAGAAGAGAAAGATGCATTTGTAGAAAAACATGATTTTGTAAAATGTATTTAAGAACTTGATTTTGTAAAACAAAAGAAGTGTGACATTCTGTAAAATTTTACAAGATTTTAAAAACAAATGTAAGATTTTGAAAAAAAAGGTAAAATTTTGTGGAAATTTAAGATTTTAAGTTTGTAACAAAGTTGCAAGATTTTGTGTGGAAATGTGGCATAAAAGTAAGTAGAGTATATTATTAGGCTGTACAAGTGAAAGACCATTTAGCATTTACCACACGTATATTCCTGCTGGATGCAGTCAACAATGACAATCTTTTCAACCATTTCGTAGGATTTTTGATGAAAAACCACACATTTTCATTGCTATAAAAGTTTGTTTTTCTCCATTGACTGGATGAATAAATGAATGAAAGTACATGTATCAGGCTAAACTAACCTGCTGTCAACACTGTCTCACCTCAGTAACATTTTAGTGGTTGGTAGGATTTTGTTAATTTGTTTTGCCCAATCAGATTTCAGCTTCTATGTGTTGCCATGTCAATGTCATCTGCCCAGGGCCTTCAAAGTTAGGATTGGTGGCCCATCGTGTTTTTTTACACTGATATGCCGGGTAAGAATGTCCTAAAACATTTGCTGTGCAGTTATGGCACACTTGCGTAGTGATTTAGCTTTTGCTTTTTTATATTAGGTTTCCAAATTCAAACAAATGCAAGTTTATTGAGCTTTTTCTGTGATTAATCTGACTTTAAGAGTGGATTTGATGTCCGTGATGCCTACCAACATTCTAAAAAGCAACCCAAGCTCTACTGTATCTCCTCGGCAAAGCGCCAAGCCCTGACAAGATGTGGCACCACATTTTCTTCTGTGAAAAAGCGCACGGAGAAGCTCATTTTCATGTCAGTCATCTCCTGCTCCTGCCGCTGCCTCGGTGAAGGGCCCACTCAGCCTCTCAACCCCCCCTCTATTACTGCAGCAAAAGTGAAAAGCAGATGTGTTGTCAGGCCAAAAAGTGATAATGGCAGCGGAGGGGGACACAGACTGATCCCAATTGCCCTGCTTTCAGTTGCTGCCCCCCCACCCTGCCTGCACTAAAGGGTCTGACTGACAGATGGGACGGGGGCATTGTGGGACAGAGTGATGAGTTCTCCCTATGACCCATTTTAGTGTAAGTCGAAACTCATACCTCAAGCAACACTCAAGTCAATCACTTTGTACACAGAACACATCCTAAGACATAAAACACTAAAGACAAGAACACACGAACCATGCGTCTTAGTTGTTGCTGTCACTTTCATAGGAGCAAATCATTTCACAAGCTCAAGGATGCTGGACACACCTGGCAGTCATGTGTAGGGACTTTTGTTACAGGCTGAGTCCTGGCTGTGTGTGTGTGTGTGCATGTGTGCATGTGTGCGTGTGTAATCACCTTCTGCAACTACGTGTGAAATATGTCCATTTTTAGAAAGAAAGATAAAAGACGAGAGGATGATTGGTATATGCTGTATTTGTGTGTACTAACATCCACAAATGAAGTGAAAATGTCACCAGCACTAAAAGGTGGCACACTTCAACACTAACAGACAGACTTTGAATCACACTTGAAGTGTTGTTATGAGCAATGAGGGGTTGCGTTCAAAGGCACCACGTCGTTTAAGTTGCACTTAAATGCAGCACATTGTACTTCCGCAGTACGAGTTACATATGAGAGATAATACTACGCGTTTATTGTTTTTCTTTGTTTATTTAAACGACACATGCACGCATAACAAGAAGTGATTATGGGAGTGTCCCTGAATGCACCTCGCTGTGGTCCAGCCACTGAGGAGGACTAGAAAGGGGGGGGTGCAAGAGATGCAGTACATGGTGTTGGAAATGCATAATTGCTTACCAGCTTTAGTGTGCTATTTTTGACAGACATTTAATTTGACTTTAGGTTGGGGAAACCTTGTAATAATACAATAATAAAGTCAAAATATTATAAAAATAAAGTCAAAATATTGTAAGAATAAAGTCATAATATTGTAAGAATAAAATCATGATGGTATGAGAATAACTGCAGAAGGAGAAAGTCAGTTGAAATATTTGTAAAAATAAAAGCAGTGAGCAATAACACAAAGCTGAAGCTGAAGTGCAGGCTGTGTTTTCCCTTTAATAGAAAAAAATGTCTCGGCTGGTTTAGAAGATGTAGAAGCCCCCCCCCACACCCCCCCACCCCACCCCACCCCCCCACCCCCACCCCCCCCCCCCCCCCCCCCCCCCACACACACACACACACACACCACATCTTGATTTGTTCAGCATGTGGCCCTTTGTGGAAAACGTTTGAGCACCCCTGGTTTACACCTTGCAGAACCACAGGACGCCATTTGAATAATTGTGCATGCAGCAAAGCATGTGCAAAGCATGCGACCCTGCTGCTGCCGCCACAGGAGAGACAGATGCCCGCTTCCACGGAACACAATGAGCCCCATTAGATATTAGTAATTGACCATTAATGAACTCCTTTCCATAGCTCACTGGAGAATAGGCAGGAGGGCCCTGGGGAGTGCTGAAAAAAGGGTGCGGGCCTCACGGCATTAACATACTCCCAAGGCTACAAGAGGCTTTTCAATGGCCAATCAATAAAGAGCACGAGTTCATTTTGTGTCTGCTGTGTGCGGAAAGAGACACGTGAGCATTGAGGAGCTCTTTTCTTTGGGAATGACAGATGCCAGAAAGTAAACCCAAGAGCGTAGAGCATTATTTATGAAAGAAATGATGAAGACGTGGCTATAAGGACAAAATATCACCAGCGACTACCAAAGGGTGCATCATGTAATTAGCTTCCGTGGTGCAGAATAGATCAGGGCTCTCCAATGCAGCTCAACACAACAAATATGAAACATTTATATAAAAATAGAAACTACTGTAGGACCGCTGGGAGTGTGTGTAATGTGTAATGTTCACCATTGCAATGCCAAAAGCTACAAATGAGGTGCGTGTTTACAGTATATTTGACTACAGTATAATAATGATTGTGGGTGCAGTCCAAGGTGGTGTTTTAATGTTGCGTACATTACTGATACAGGAGGTACTGAAGTGGTAACCCCTTTTGAAGTATTTGCTTCCAAAATCCTTTTCTATAGAGTACTCTTGTCGTTGTTAAACTTAAGCTAATCTTCATGATCATCGTCAATGTGTATGTAGATTGTTAATATCATATGATGCTGTTTTATCATTAAATGCTCAATATTGATTGCTAGGTTCTGTTCATGCAGGCCAAGTTTCAAGTTCCATTCAAGTTCCATTCAAGAACGGAAGTTTTGGAGGCAGAGCTGTTAGGCCACAAGCCTGATCTACGTTGGAGGGGAGCGATGTGGTAGTGCGGTAGGAGCAGATGTTTTCTTCATACGCTTACTTCCCATTCTCACCTACACTGCCACATATCCAGTTGGACTATTTTTTTTTACTTTTTGCCTTTTGTGAGGGGCTATGGGACAGTTGGTTTATATATGGCGTCCTGACATTTGACACTGTCTTCTGAATGTGCACATTGTATATATTGTAAATATATTCACCACTCTGCATACAAATACTGTGTTGTCATTCATTGTAATATTAGCCCATATTGTTATTGGAATATCTACCATTGTCGCATGCGGCATAGCACTACATGCTACACGCTGGTTTTGTAAAACGTTGTTAAAGTTGCATGTTTAGCGTTAGCATAGTTTTCATTGTTGTCCATCGTAGTAGCGCTGGTTGCCGTACCGTTGGTTGCCGATTGCTTACCTGTTACACGTTGTGCTGTCGGCACCGTGATTGTGCGTAGTCTTCTGTCAGGTGACCCCCCTCTTCATTTCACCGTGTGACAAGCTAACGCTGGCCCAATGGAAGAGCCTCTACCTTTAAGGAAGACCGGGCTGGTCACGCTGATGTCGAGTTGTGGGCCACAAAAGATTTCTCTTTGAGATGTCAAACAGAACAACGTGCAGCCCAGCTTTTATTCACCTGTGGCTTTTTTCAGCATTTTGAAGGAGGCACCAGGGCACAGCAGAGCACTCCTGTTACATGGAAGATCTTTGATGAGCATTTTTGCAGGCTGTCCTTAAAGACAGAAGAGCCCTCTTGTCAGACAGAGGATCTGTGGTTTGCATTTTTACAGTATAAAACTAAAAAGAATTTTTGCAACCAGTCCTTAAAAACACAAGAGATCTTTGATTAGCATTCTAGCAGTAGATTCCTAAAAAGCACTCTTGCCATTTAGAGGGACTTTGGCTGGCGTAGTTTTCAATCGGTCCTTAAAAACAGCAGAGCACTCCTGTCATGCATCATTTTTGCAGTAGATTCCTAAAACAGCAGAGAACTCCTATTACATAGAATGTGGCTTCCCAAAGTGGGGTACGCAAACTGTCATCCTGGGTACGTGAATAAAAATGAAAAACAGCGTGACAAACTCACTAGGAGTTACACAGTGCGCTTGAACGCTTGGTCGCAGGAGGGGCTGTGGCGCATGGGTTCATGTCAAATTTCTGAAATGTTTGGGAATCAGGGACATAGAAGATCTTTGATGAGTATTATCACATGGAATTCATGACTGATTGACTGTATGAGCACCTTGTGTTGATGTTTTATATCCTTGAGAAACAGAAAGCAGTCAAAGGTTGGGAGACACTTTCCTGGTAGTGCATCTTACGTGCGTGTCTAATGTTCCTTTCTTCACTTGTATACATTGATTTCCTTCCAATAGACTGACTGTCATGATGGCTACCCCATTCAAAAAAGCAGATCCTGCTGTGCTCCATGTTACTTTGCACAGGCAGAACAACACCAACACCGTAAAAGCAGGACAAGGGCGTCACAAATATCATGTGACATTTACACGAGTGAAGAACGCCGAGCAGTTTTATTCTTAATTTCCTCATTTGCGTTATATGGCACAATGAAAGGGATATCAGGGCGCGGAAGAGATCGTACAAATACAGGGCCGCGTGTCCTTGAAGGCGGCGTGATAATAAACGTCCTCATTGCTTGCAACCAAACGGCGAAGGCATATTTATTGCTGCTGATCTCACTTCCACGTCGCAGCAAAGTACTCGGTAAAATTTCATTGTAACTTTCAGGGAGATAAATAAATTTGCCCCCTGACCTTCAAGTACTGTATTACAGTCCCACAACCCCCCATGGCTCATACATGGGGAGCAGGCTAAAGATAGGTGTCCCACCTTCACTTGCACTTTACCTTCACCCCCCAGGATTTGTGTTGAACGTCTCTTTGTCCCCCCGAGGAAGAAAGAGGGCTGTCCAGAGTATAGCAAAGATGATAGATGGATATGTTACTGTTTATATGTCGCATTCATCGCTTACAAAAAGTCCTTTAGCTCTTTATTTTCATTTCTTTGGAAATGTTATCTATGATGTACATCATTTACGTTTTACCAAACACTACATATGCTGTTTATTGTCAAGAAAGAGACCTGCCAATTGGTACAATTGGGTAATATTTGTAGAGTAATTGTATAATAATAAATAATAAATACTTGCCAGTGTTTGTGTTGAACCTGTCATTGTCCCCCATCGAGGAAAGATGGATGTCCAGAAAATAGCATACATGATGGATGAATAATTCCATTTATTTATTCATATATTGTCTATTTTTATCTTTATTATGACATCATTTGTTTATTTTATAATCATTTTGTTGATCTATTATGGATGAACTTTTTGATGAACATCTTGGTTATCCTTTCTTGCATCAATACTTATGCTATTTGGGATCGTTTTCGTACACACGCTCACACAATGGATAGTGGTTTTTTTTTTTATTTGGGACATTATAGACAGATTCTGGCCAGGGAACCCTTGAATCATCTTGTGTGGGTGGTTGAGTGGCTCATGGAATGCACACATAACAATGAACAACTCGGTTACTGTGTCCTTTCCTCCTCTTATTTAGGCCCTGATGAGACGTTCAAGTGCACTGCGTATTTGAGAGTTGTGTGCTTTAAAAAAAAAAAAAAGCCACCATGATGGAAATAAAATGCCATAAGTTTGATAAAGAAGGTGAGAAAGACTCCTGAATTCAAAAAAGCAGAAAGGTAGCGTCTGTTACACGAGGATGTAAAAGTTCCTAGTCAACACTGGTTGCAGGGGGAATGCTTTAAGGAAGACACACAACAGCAGGTGAGCTGTGCCGGCGTGTATCATGATGCTGAAGTTTCCACATCGACTGTCCACTGTTTAAAGTTAGCTTTGGAACGGAGCAGGAAGAAGACAATCAAGGTAAAAAGGGTCCATTACATGTCAAACTAGAATGCTTCTCTATGGAACGTGTGATTTGTTCATATTTCTGGGTGTCTTCGTTGGATTTGGATTTGATTTCTTGTGGGGAAAAATTGCTTCAGTTTTTGTGCATTTCAATTTTTGTCCCACAAAAAGCACCGCACAGCGCTAGCAGAGATGTGCGTCCTCCTGTTTTAAAAACAAAAACGTGTGAATGGCGCAGACTTGAATTGAAATTTACAGCGTGCTAAACGAGAAGCACTTTAATAAACACTTTAATAACCCTAGCCAGTGATGACTTCAATTACGTTTTATGAATATTTTCCTTGAGGAGCGCCGTCATCAGCGGAGAAGGGATTTAAAAAAGATCATTTAGTATCTCCATGCCATTATTCTTGGAAATGAGGAGTTATTTTTACTGTGATTAGCTCCCGAGGTAAATGACCATCTACTGCAATGTCTGCCATTTGATGGAGAATACAATTAGTCTTGGGGGAGGTGCTCCTTTATTGACATCTATTGCGTAACTGTATGTCAGCGAAGTGATACGTGAGACAGAGTCGCAGCTTTTACACTCCAGAAACTGCTTTTTACGCCACAAAGCTATTAAACAAGTCATCCCGACTCCACTTTGTGGAGGGTGAATGTGGGAGTGCAGCAGAGTGTAATGGCTTTAATCTGCCTGTTGTTTGTCTCATGGGCATTAAACACCATCTTGATATGAGCCAGACTACAGTGAACACAGGAGGGGGTCCTCATAATATTTAATAGGTCATCAAAAGGAATGAGGGCTAGACTGCTGACATTTGCCAGGATAGTTAGGAGAAACCCCGGGAGTTGTCATATGAGTCATTAGTGGAGCACGCTTGCATCATCGTTCAAAGAGGCAGGGAAGTCATCATGTGACAATCTCAAACAGCCCCATTAGCTGGCATGAGATTTGATTTGTGATTCCACCCTGAAAATAGACAATCATGGCTTCATAAAACGCCATTACTGACATTGCGAGTGAGCTGTTGGCTAGATTGATACCGATGGATTACGTTTTGGTACAAGTTGTTGGCCTCGTCTTCGGTTAAAAAAAGGCTAAAAACTGGAACTAATCTCAAGATGCAAGGACACAAAGTAAGCCTTAAAGGAAAAGTGCACTTTTCGGGGAATGTTGCACGTCTTTCTCTTTTCTGTGCGTTCTAAAGATATAAAAACAGATAAAAAGACAACACTAAGAATACACACATTTTCCACCTATAAAGACTTCTGAAAAGACTCCAAAAAGCGGCAAAAAGGCTCCATTTCCATAATGTGACCTGCATGTTAACCAAGCTACAGCGACATTGCTATTATTATTATGAACATTGTGTTACTGGCATACTGACGCCTTCCCACACCACACCAGCTAGCTACTAGCCGGCTGACAACTAGCTTCACCGCACACTCACCCGCGGCGCGCCACAAAGCCTCAGGTGACTATGAAGGGTTTTTCTTTTTGAGTTGTAAAAGTTAGCACAAGGTGTAGCGTTAATTTCTATCAAACTGAAATGACACAGAAAAGAGGAAGATGTGTGTTCATGTCAGGCTTCACATAAGGATTGTGGATGATGGGCAACATTCCAAAAAAGTGCACTTTTCCTTTAAAGAGCTCATGACACCAAAACACACGTCCACGTATTATTTTATATTATTTATTGCCATGAAACCTGACATTCAAAGGCATATTTCCTATGTTAGATGTGTGCTTGAATGTTGACTTTTGAAAAGCTTTCATCACTAAAAACAGTTTCTTTCCAGATTTGGAGCAGAAAGAGCAAGAGACACCACACTCGGGACACCCTCTCCATTGTTTGAATTGTTTTCGTGTTGTGGTGGCCCATTTTTTGTTGAAGTTCTGTCGTTGTTCTACATGTTTTTTGACATGATGTCTGAGCGAGGCATTTCAGGCTTTTGCCCAAACACTCAAGCGGAAGGAGTAAGCTTGTTCACCTTTCCAAGTGCAACAAACACGAGCAAAGCGGACACCATCAGAGTCGTGCGTATTGGGTACACTTGGAGGATCATTGTTTTCATACTAATCCTCAGATAAAGGAGTTTGGGAGTGAGCGTGTATTGCCGGAGGGTTCCTCTACCATCAGCTGTCCCGACCATCTTTGAGTGAGTGCAAACAAGTACCGACGCAGGCGACAATACAAAAAGTCAAAAAGCCAGAAGACGTTCAAGCATGGAAAAGCATGCCAAGGTGGTAGTAAGGACATCCACATCTTTGTGCTAGATATATTCTACCAAACTTAGAATAATATGTCCTTTCTTGTCAAATTCCAAGGCTAGCTGCTAGGCGGGGTTCCAAAATGGTGTCAAAATAACCCCTTCATTTCACTCCTATTTGATTGTGTTTTTTCTCCATGACAGCAGTATGACACAGAAGTGAGTACATTCATTTAGTTTTTGTTTTTGGTGTCATGAGCACTTGAGGCGCACCTCGCTGTGCAAAGGTGACTTTTTAATGATCTTCCAAAATGATGACAACCAAAGAAATAGGGGTGTCACGAGACACCCAACTCACCAGGCAAGGCAATGCACGGGACTGTGCCAATTGAACGAAACCAGACCAGATTTTAACATCATTTGGAAGAAAAGTACAATGAAAAAACTGTTTTAACTGAGTTTTAACCGAGTCACAAAACAATGCAGGTGCCTTTCAAAAGCTTATTGTCGCAAATGCTTCTCAGCATTCACAAATAACGACATGCACAATCATTCATTTCGGACTAGTTTGATGAGCAGGTATTGTACCAAAGTCCAGGCAGAATTTTAGAGAGAAAGTTGAAAGACTGTACACCTGCTTTATATTCACAGTCACGATACAAATCAAGTTGGCGGGGTGACGATTTGATTCCCAACTTAAAGAAGATGCAAAGAAAGCATTGGCATGAATTTCAGAGGAGAATTCAACTGTCACATTCGAGACCTCTCAGAGTTTAGACAGCCAACGAAAACACCACAGCGCCGACGTGCCCCTCACACATTGATTCCCCTCCCGAGGGCCCCGACCAATTTCTCTTGTTTTCAGCCTCTCTGTCTGCGTGAACCTGCACTGGCCGTCATAGACATCATCCATCCAGCCCGTATGACCATGACTGATCTGGCCACCAAACCATCAATTTGTATCCCCTGCCTTTCCTCCTCTCCCTCTCTCTCTCTCTCTCTCTCTCTCTCTCTCTCTCTCATCACTTCATTCTGGTGCTGTTTTCTTGATGCGGAGAATATGATGAAAAAGTGGTCGGCACGCGAGAGTAACAATCCTATCAGCGCTTGACCTTGGAGAAGAGCTAATTCCGATGTCCATCTATCTGTGCGTCTGACACATTCAACTTTTCACTTCAGTGCGAGCCCGCGACGAGCATTCATGCTAAAAACATACAATGGCTTTTTCCCCCTCTGTGATCTTTAAAAAGGACGGCCTTTTTCCACCTTTGTTTGTGTTGCTGTTCCGTGACATGCATGGCAAAACAATCAAGTTCAATTAGCAATTTTCACACTTTTGTGGTACAATCAGAGGCGGGACGGCGCCTGTGTAGCCCCTTTCATAATTGCCATTTAGCACAGTCATGGAAAAGTCAACCCGGCATTTTTACACCTTTTTTCTGTGTTGCGTTTCTGTATAAACAGCACTGACACAGAATGGAGGGAGGAAGTCAATTTGCAATTTTCTGACTTCAGAGGTGGCATCTGAGCGGTACCAGAGGAGGGATGGCACATGTGTGGTATGTTACACACTGCCTGTGAAAGTGGGGTTGCTGTTCAGTATAAACATGAAATGCGTATGTGATGCCGTCTTTGCAGACCCTTTCTTTCACACTGCAGACTTTTTCCCATAGCTGTTCTGTATAAAAGGGCATGACACTGAATCGGTGCACAAAGTCAACGCAACAACACGATACAGAATCGGGGCATGCTAAAGTCGGCCTGACAATTTTCTGAGCTGTATCAGAGGTGGAACAGCCGTGGCCCCTTTCACACTGCCAGTGGAAGTCGGGTTGTTCCTGTGTCGCTTTTTTGTTGAAACGGCATTGACACTGAATTGTGGTATGGAGTCAACCTGGCAATTTTCCACCTTCAAAACATTCAAAATCGGACCAGAGTGGAGACAATCCCTGTGCTTTGCAGGATGTCTGTGTGAAAGGGGCTACTTTCAATGAATCTGTATCGGAGCCTTGAGTTCATCGTGCGTGTTGTTCCTTCATTCATTTAGCTGTAATTGGACACAATGCTCATTGTGGAGTGCAGCACGCGATGATTCCTCCAAGGCATGCGAGGTGATGATGGCGGCGTCGTTGCTAATCCGTGCTGTGATTGCGTCGAGCAGACGGCAGGGCTGCGTCTGGGAGAAGGCCGTGCAAAAACATTAGTCACCAGACGTGAACAATAGCAGGCATGACACGTGTATGTTGGTGTGTGTGTGTGTGTGCGTTTCCCTTTCAGACAATTTGTAAGGCCGGCTGTTGAAGACAGGCCGAAGACCGCGGAACAGCTGGAGTCCCTCCGTGATTGATAAACGCAGCGTCAAGAACTTCATCTCCCCCTGAATGAAGACAAAGACTCCACAATGCTCAGCCAGTGTGTTACGCCCGCGTGTCGTTAAGCGCGGGCGGCGGACCTGCCCGGGTCCTCAGCTGGGGGAGTCGAGGTGCCAAGAGGGAGGTCAGGACCCAAACTAATTACCATTTTATGACAAAACGCTTCTTTTGTGGTTGTTTTATAATTGATTTACCTTTCAGGGGGAGATCATTATGAAGTGGCTTGGGGAGGCTGGGACTGCTGGGGGGGACAAAAAGGGGATCAGCGCCATTTGTACTTGTTGTCAATGACACAGAGGTGAGAGCAAGCACACGTGTCTGCAAATATGAATATAATCCCCGGGAAAATCAATAACCATTAAGTGGAAATATTTGTTGACAGGCTGAGCAGAAATTAAAAAACAGAAGAAATCGCTGACCCAAAGCAACCAGCGCTTGTGTGCATCCGACATGCAAAAGGCTACGCAAATGGGCGGCCGGCGCTCATGATTAAATACACATTAGGATACGGTATCGATCCGCGCAGATATGACAGATTTTGAACACACGTGTTCATAAGGCTCATTGCGTCTGTGTCGTAAACTTTTGTTTAGTTTGTGACCCATGCAGGACCAGGTCACCGAGTCCCATCAGGACCAGTTCTGTCACAGTCGCCACGGGGCGATCACGGCTGTTGGGAGATATGACCAAGCCTGACCCAGAGATGCAACACACTTCTGGAATTGATTTTGGTTGCGTTTTGTTGTTTGTTAAACTGTCAGATGACGTTATGTTGTCGGCTTTTCTAGCTGCTGAACCAATGTTCTCCAAACCTGGTGGAGGGGTGACGGTTGGCCCAATGATGGCAATGATTCCATTTAGGTGTGAATCCCCAAAAAGGAGCCCACTACCCGGGATGTGTCCCTTATATCGTCTCGGTGCTCTACTGAGTGCCACTCCAGCGCTATTGGATTAGATTTTGTAGCTCACGGTGTTATTTTCCACACACAAGCTTTTAATTCAAGCATTTCCTCTTTTGTGAAGCCAATAATGATTTTCCTTCGCTCCCAACTTCCTTTCTTTGAGCGAACCGAGCTTGGACATATCCATCCTTGACGTATTTAATGGCTGGGTTCCGCTGACACAAATTGAAAAGTTTTCAGTCGCTAAGTCAAATATACGCTCTGCCCTCCAATCCAGGAGACCAAAAAAGTGGAGTATTGTTCCATTTTAATTCCAGACTGAACCCCCAGACATCCTCTTTCATGCGACAAAGTGGATTTGAGGCTCATCCATCGCGTCGAGCTTGTTCACATTTCATCTGCCAGGACGGACGATGAATGAGTGAATTTTGACAATAAAAGATGCACACTAGCTATTTCATTCAGAGGAGGTGCAAAAGAGGAGGCTCCCCTTGGGCTCCCCTGGGAGTCAGAAGACATTTTTCAAGTTCAGAAGGAGATATCCATCTCACTTGGAGACTGCGGGCCTTCATTTGTTTGAGAGCACGAGCAGCACTAACACGGCGGCTCCGCTTCTCACACAAAGGCTACGCAGGAACGATTTGCTCCACCTTTTCCTTCTTTTCAGCTTTTTGGTGGGGAAATGTGCCTGTCATCTGTGGGCTGGATTAAATACCATCATCTCCTTCCTACTCCTTTTCAGACGTATTGAATCGTGCACATGTGTCATGTGACGCGCTACCATGCACCTTTGACAAGTGTGTTTGAAAGAAACGAAATGACGATTTTCATAATAAACAACATCCACAAGCAATTGACACATTTCATCTTACACTTCAGGTTGCAAGTTACATTTCATTTTGTGCTGTTTCAGGTTACAACATTTTGGGTTACAACATTTTGTTCAAACGTTTTGTGTGGTGGTATTTCATGTTACAGTGTTGTATCATGGTATTTCATGTTACCATGTCGTATCATGGTATTTCGTGTTACAGTGTTGTATCATGGTATTTCGTGCTACAGTGTTGTATCATGGTATTTCATGTTACAGTGTTGTATCATGGTATTTCGTGTTACATTGTTGTATCATGGTATTTCATGTTACAATGTTGTATCATGGTATTTCATGTTACCATGCTGTATCATGGTATTTCATGTTACAGTGTTGTATCATGGTATTTTGTGTTACCATGTTGTATCATGGTATTTCATGTTATAGTGTTGTATCATGGTATGCCATGTTACCATGTCGTATCATGGTATTTCGTGTTACCATGTTGTATCATGGTATTTTATGTTACAATGTTGTATCATGGTATTTCATGTTACAGTGTTGTATCATGGTATTTCGTGTTACCATGTTGTATCATGGTATTTCATGTTACAGTGTTGTAACATGGTATTTCATGTTACCATGTTGTATCATGGTATTTCATGTTACAGTGTTGTATCATGGTATTTCATGTTACCATGTCGTATCATGGTATTTCATGTTACCATGTTGAATCATGGTATTTCGTGTTACCATGTCGTATCATGGTATTTCATGTTACAGTGTTGTATCATGGTATTTCGTGTTACCATGGTGTATCATGGTATTTCATGTTACCATGTCGTATCATGGTATTTCATGTTACCATGTTGTAACATGGTATTTCATGTTACCATGTTGTATCATGGTATTTCATGTTACAGTGTTGTATCATGGTATTTCGTGTTACCATGTTGTATCATGGTATTTCATGTTACAGTGTTGTATCATGGTATTTCATGTTACCATGTTGTAACATGGTATTTCATGTTACCGTGTTGTATCATGGTATTTCGTGTTACCATGTTGTATCATGATATTTCATGTTATAGTGTTGTATCATGGTATGTCATGTTACCATGCTGTAACATGGTATTTCATGTTACCATGTTGTATCATGGTATTTCATATTACAGTGTTGTATCATGGTATTTCATGTTACCATGTTGTATCATGGTATTTCATGTTACCATGTTGTAACATGGTATTTCATGTTACCATGTTGTATCATGGTATTTCATGTTACCATGTTGTGTCATGGTATTTCATGTTACAGTGTTGTATCATGGTATTTCGTGTTACCATGTTGTATCATGGTATTTCATGTTACAGTGTTGTATCATGGTATTTCATGTTACCATGTTGTAACATGGTATTTCATGTTACCATGTTGTATCATGGTATTTCATATTACAGTGTTGTATCATGGTATTTCATGTTACCATGTTGTATCATGGTATTTCATGTTACCATGTTGTAACATGGTATTTCATGTTACCATGTTGTATCATGGTATTTCATGTTACCATGTTGTGTCATGGTATTTCATGTTATAGTGTTGTATCATGGTATGTCATGTTACCATGTCGTATCATGGTATTTCGTGTTACCATGTTGTATCATGGTATTTCATGTTACAATGTTGTATCATGGTATTTCATGTTACAGTGTTGTATCATGGTATTTCGTGTTACCATGTTGTATCATGGTATTTCATGTTACAGTGTTGTATCATGGTATTTCGTGTTACCATGTTATATCATGGTATTTCATGTTACCATGTTGTATCATGGTATTTCATGTTACAGTGTTGTATCATGGTATTTCGTGTTACCATGTTATATCATGGTATTTCATGTTACCATGTTGTATCATGGTATTTCATGTTACCATGTCGTATCATGGTATTTCATGTTACAGTGTTGTATCATGGTATTTCGTGTTACCATGTCGTATCATGGTATTTCATGTTACCATGTTGTATCATGGTATTTCATGTTACCATGTTTTAACATGGTATTTCATGTTACCATGTTGTATCATGGTATTTCATGTTACCATATTGTATCATGGTATTTCATGTTACAGTGTTGTATCATGGTATTTCGTGTTACCATGTTGTATCATGGTATTTCATGTTATAGTGTTGTATCATGGTATGTCATGTTACCATGTTGTAACATGGTATTTCATGTTACCATGTTGTATCATGGTATTTCATATTACAGTGTTGTATCATGGTATTTCATGTTACCATGTTGTATCATGGTATTTCATGTTACCATGTTGTAACATGGTATTTCATGTTACAATGTTGTATCATGGTATTTCATGTTACAGTGTTGTATCATGGTATTTCATGTTACAGTGTTGTATCATGGTATTTCATGTTACAGTGTTGTATCATGGTATTTCGTGTTACCATGTTATATCATGGTATTTCATGTTACCATGTTGTATCATGGTATTTTGTGTTACCATGTTGTAACATGGTATTTCATGTTACCATGTTGTAACATGGTATTTCATGTTACCATGTTGTATCATGGTATTTCATGTTACAGTGTTGTATCATGGTATTTCGTGTTACCATGTTGTATCATGGTATTTCATGTTATAGTGTTGTATCATGGTATGTCATGTTACCATGTTGTAACATGGTATTTCATGTTACCATGTTGTATCATGATATTTCATATTACAGTGTTGTATCATGGTATTTCATGTTACCATGTTGTATCATGGTATTTCATGTTACCATGTTGTAACATGGTATTTCATGTTACCATGTTGTATCATGGTATTTCATGTTACAATGTTGTATCATGGTATTTCATGTTACAGTGTTGTATTATGGTATTTCATGTTACAATGTTGTATCATGGTATTTCGTGTTACCATGTTGTATCATGGTATTTCATGTTACAGTGCTGTATCATGGTATTTCATGTTACAATGTTGTATCATGGTATTTCGTGTTACCATGTCGTATCATGGTATTTCATGTTACCATGTTGTAACATGGTATTTCATGTTACCATTTTGTATCATGGTATTTCATGTTACATTGTTGTATCATGGTATTTCATGTTACAGTGTTGTATCATGGTATTTCGTGTTACCATATTGTATCATGGTATTTCATGTTACAGTGTTGTATCATGGTATTTCGTGTCACCATGTTATATCATGGTATTTCATGTTATAGTGTTGTATCATGGTATGCCATGTTACCATGTCGTATCATGGTATTTCGTGTTACCATGTTGTATCATGGTATTTCATGTTACAATGTTGTATCATGGTATTTCATGTTACAGTGTTGTATCATGGTATTTTGTGTTACCATGTTGTATCATGGTATTTCATGTTACAGTGTTGTATCATGGTATTTCGTGTTACCATGTTGTATCATGGTATTTCATGTTATAGTGTTGTATCATGGTATGTCATGTTACCATGTTGTAACATGGTATTTCATGTTACCATGTTGTATCATGATATTTCATATTACAGTGTTGTATCATGGTATTTCATGTTACCATGTTGTATCATGGTATTTCATGTTACCATGTTGTAACATGGTATTTCATGTTACCATGTTGTATCATGGTATTTCATGTTACAATGTTGTATCATGGTATTTCATGTTACAGTGTTGTATTATGGTATTTCATGTTACAATGTTGTATCATGGTATTTCGTGTTACCATGTTGTATCATGGTATTTCATGTTACAGTGCTGTATCATGGTATTTCATGTTACAATGTTGTATCATGGTATTTCGTGTTACCATGTCGTATCATGGTATTTCATGTTACCATGTTGTAACATGGTATTTCATGTTACCATTTTGTATCATGGTATTTCATGTTACATTGTTGTATCATGGTATTTCATGTTACAGTGTTGTATCATGGTATTTCGTGTTACCATATTGTATCATGGTATTTCATGTTACAGTGTTGTATCATGGTATTTTGTGTCACCATGTTATATCATGGTATTTCATGTTATAGTGTTGTATCATGGTATGCCATGTTACCATGTCGTATCATGGTATTTCGTGTTACCATGTTGTATCATGGTATTTCATGTTACAATGTTGTATCATGGTATTTCATGTTACAGTGTTGTATCATGGTATTTTGTGTTACCATGTTGTATCATGGTATTTCATGTTACAGTGTTGTATCATGGTATTTCGTGTTACCATGTTATATCATGGTATTTCATGTTACCATGTTGTATCATGGTATTTCATTTTACCATGTCGTATCATGGTATTTCATGTTACCATGTTGTAACATGGTATTTCATGTTACCATGTTGTATCATGGTATTTCATGTTACAGTGTTGTATCATGGTATTTCGTGTTACCATGTTGTATCATGGTATTTCATGTTACAGTGTTGTATCATGTTATTTCGTGTTACCATGTTATATCATGGTATTTCATGTTACCATGTTGTATCATGGTATTTCATTTTACCATGTCGTATCATGGTATTTCATATTACCATGTTGTATCATGGTATTTCATGTTACAGTGTTGTATCATGGTATTTCGTGTTACCATGTTGTATCATGGTATTTCATGTTACAGTGTTGTATCATGGTATTTCGTGTTACCATGTTATATCATGGTATTTCATGTTACCATGTTGTATCATGGTATTTCATGTTACAGTGTTGTATCATGGTATTTCGTGTTACCATGTTATATCATGGTATTTCATGTTACCATGTTGTATCATGGTATTTCATGTTACCGTGTCGTATCATGGTATTTCATGTTACAGTGTTGTATCATGGTATTTCGTGTTACCATGTCGTATCATGGTATTTCATGTTACCATGTTGTATCATGGCCGCACGGTGGTCTAGTGGTTAGCACGTTGGCCAACACAGTAACAGCTTGGAGATCGGGAAGACCTGGGTTCGATTCTCCCCTGAGCATATCTGTGTGGAGTTTGCATGTTCTCCCCGTGTGCGTGTGGGTTTTCTCCGGGTACTCCGGCTTCCTCCCACATTCCAAAAACATGCATGTTAGGTTAATTGGCGACTCTAAATTGTCCATAGGTATGACTGTGAGTGTGAATGGTTGTTTGTCTATATGTGCCCTGCGATTGGCTGGCGACCAGTCCAGGGTGTACCCCGCCTGTCGCCCAAAGTCAGCTGGGATAGGCTCCAGCATGCCCCCGCGACCCTAATGAGGAAGAAGCGGTATAGAAAATGGATGGATGGATGGATGGATGGATGTTGTATCATGGTATTTCATGTTACCATGTTGTAACATGGTATTTCATGTTACCATGTTGTATCATGGTATTTCATGTTACCATATTGTATCATGGTATTTCATGTTACAGTGTTGTATCATGGTATTTCGTGTTACCATGTTGTATCATGGTAATTCATGTTATAGTGTTGTATCATGGTATGTCATGTTACCATGTTGTAACATGGTATTTCATGTTACCATGTTGTATCATGGTATTTCATATTACAGTGTTGTATCATGGTATTTCATGTTACCATGTTGTATCATGGTATTTCATGTTACCATGTTGTAACATGGTATTTCATGTTACAATGTTGTATCATGGTATTTCATGTTACAGTGTTGTATCATGGTATTTCATGTTACAGTGTTGTATCATGGTATTTCATGTTACAGTGTTGTATCATGGTATTTCATGTTACCATGTTGTATCATGGTATTTCATGTTACCATGTCGTATCATGGTATTTCATGTTACCATGTTGTATCATGGTATTTTGTGTTACCATGTTGTAACATGGTATTTCATGTTACCATGTTGTAACATGGTATTTCATGTTACCATGTTGTATCATGGTATTTCATGTTACAGTGTTGTATCATGGTATTTCGTGTTACCATGTTGTATCATGGTATTTCATGTTATAGTGTTGTATCATGGTATGTCATGTTACCATGTTGTAACATGGTATTTCATGTTACCATGTTGTATCATGATATTTCATATTACAGTGTTGTATCATGGTATTTCATGTTACCATGTTGTATCATGGTATTTCATGTTACAGTGTTGTATCATGGTATTTCATGTTACAATGTTGTATCATGGTATTTCGTGTTACCATGTCGTATCATGGTATTTCATGTTACCATGTTGTATCATGGTATTTCATGTTACATTGTTGTATCATGGTATTTCATGTTACAGTGTTGTATCATGGTATTTCGTGTTACCATATTGTATCATGGTATTTCATGTTACAGTGTTGTATCATGGTATTTTGTGTCACCATGTTATATCATGGTATTTCATGTTATAGTGTTGTATCATGGTATGCCATGTTACCATGTCGTATCATGGTATTTCGTGTTACCATGTTGTATCATGGTATTTCATGTTACAATGTTGTATCATGGTATTTCATGTTACAGTGTTGTATCATGGTATTTTGTGTTACCATGTTGTATCATGGTATTTCATGTTACAGTGTTGTATCATGGTATTTCGTGTTACCATGTTATATCATGGTATTTCATGTTACCATGTTGTATCATGGTATTTCATTTTACCATGTCGTATCATGGTATTTCATGTTACCATGTTGTAACATGGTATTTCATGTTACCATGTTGTATCATGGTATTTCATGTTACAGTGTTGTATCATGGTATTTCGTGTTACCATGTTGTATCATGGTATTTCATGTTACAGTGTTGTATCATGTTATTTCGTGTTACCATGTTATATCATGGTATTTCATGTTACCATGTTGTATCATGGTATTTCATTTTACCATGTCGTATCATGGTATTTCATATTACCATGTTGTATTATGGTATTTCATGTTACAGTGTTGTATCATGGTATTTCGTGTTACCATGTTGTATCATGGTATTTCATGTTACAGTGTTGTATCATGGTATTTCGTGTTACCATGTTGTATCATGGTATTTCATGTTACAGTGTTGTATCATGGTATTTCGTGTTACCATGTTATATCATGGTATTTCATGTTACCATGTTGTAACATGGTATTTCATGTTACCATGTTGTATCATGGTATTTCATGTTACAGTGTTGTATCATGGTATTTCGTGTTACATTGTTGTATCATGGTATTTCATGTAACAATGTTGTATCATGGTATTTCATGTTACCATGCTGTATCATGTTATTTCATGTTACCATGCTGTATCATGTTATTTCATGTTACCATGTTGTAACATGGTCTTTCATGTTACCATGTTGTATCATGGTTTTTCATGTTACAGTGTTACAAAGAAGTGTGTTACAAAGAAACCCAAAAGCCCACAGAAGCAAAAAGGAGAGGAGTGGTAGTCCCTTATGTAGCGGGGGTCTCCGAAAAAACTCCAGAGGATCTTATGGTAACACAAAATTCCTACCTATTTTAAACCAGTAAATACCCTGAGACAAAAATGAGTGCATCCTAAAGACAAGGCTCCAAACCAAAAACAGAGCAATGTGGTCTATTCCATCCACTGTAAAGATGAGGAATGCAAAGAGCACTACATTTGGGAAACTAAGCAAATGCTCCAAAAAAGGCTTTATCAACATTGCAGGGACAATTCTAGTGGTCCTCAATCAGCAGTACATCTACACCTTAAAGCAACCAATCACTCTTTTGAGGACAGCGAGGTAAAGATTTTGGCCAAAGAAAACAGATGGTTTGAAAGAGGAGTAAAGGAAGCTATTTTTGTCAAACAACAGAACCCATCATTGAATCGGAATGGTGGTTTGAGGTTTAATTTGGACCCTGTGTTCAGCAGGTTACTGAGACCGAAACCCACAGCTCTTAGTCTTGCAAATGAGGTGGAGCCAGGGCCGAGCCAGAACAGTAGATGCTAACGAGCCAGTATCAGAGTCATTCATACCCAACTCAGGGAGCGACACTTCCCTTTTATCGGAGGTGCTAATGGCAGGAGAGGATTAGACCACTACTCCGCCCAGGCGTAGTGTAAGGAACCAATAGGAGGAGGGTGTTGGCACACCAATTCCGCCACTCTTACTGTACTTAAGGCCTAGGCTACCAGCACTCATTAGTTCGCTGACGAAGCTCTTCGGATGAGGAGCGAAACGTCCCACACCTTCTTTACAGAAGTACAGATGACGTCTCAAGAAGCCTTTCCCTCGATACAGTGTTTTGTGTTACGTTTGGTGTTATCGTGTGTCTTACGTAATTACTCCTAGCGAACACAAAGAAAAGGAACTTTCTGCTGCTGTGTCTCTGGAGCCTCCGATGTCAAAGAAGTGCTTCAAAGAAAAGGAAAGTGAAAAAGTGAAGTGAGATGAGACAAGTTCAAATGCAGAAAGAGTAGACAAAGGCCATCAACATTGGCTGCGTGCTCACTACGTGCCGTGCAAACGTGGCCACCGTCATGAGGGATAAAGATGCTATCTTATGAACGTGTGAAAGGATGTGTTCCTATGAAATGGAAAGTGATAACTAAGCAGTGTATGGTCTCATGATTGAGACTCCCTCCTTTGCAACACAAGTAAAAGTACGCTATCACTGTTATTTCATTGATTTGGGAAAGGTTTGGGGGGAGATTATTAGTACCCCCCAGTCTCACTGGACAATATTAACAAAAACAAGCTTTTGCAGCGGGCGCCACAACCCTCCCCCCCCGGTCATCAAGTCAACACGTGATCACGTTCATATCGGCCACTTGTTCGTAAAACATATCAGCTTTCTTTCATTCCAGTCAAAGTAAATGGAGGCCATGAAAGTGTTGATGTGCCTGACTGGGCTATGCTGGAGCCTATCCCAGCTGACTTTGGTGGCAGGCGGGGTACACCCTGGACTGGTCGCCAGCCAATCGCAGGTCACTTTTAATTTAGTTCACTTTTCTTGACTTGACTTTATGTTCATTTTATTTTTTTAACATTTTTAATTACAATTTCTTTATGTTTGTATTTTTTATTTATTGATTTAATTTTTAAAAATACAAGAAAAACTAATTTGAAAAAAATACAGACAACTACAGAAATGAGACAGAAGAGCCAAAAGGTTTAATTAATTTACAATTTTACAATTTTTAGCAGTGTTTTTAAACGTATTTTATGTTGGTTATATACGTGACATACAATATATTTAGCTTTGCTCTTTTAATGTTATTGTTTTTTTTATTAATTTATTCTACTTCATAATGAACTTTCTTTTTTTAACGGTGCTTATTTAAAATGGTGTCTATATTATTTGAATGTCTAAATAGTTCTTTGTCTAGTTCTGTAAAAGAAATAAGGAGCGTACTGTGGAGATAAATAATCAATATTAAGATTAATATTAATATTAATTATATTAATATTAATATTAGAATTAATATTAGTATTAGTATTAGTATTAGTATAATACTATGCTTACTTACTACTTAATACTAATACTAGTATTAATACTAATACTAATATTAGTATTAATATTAATATTAATATTAATATTAATATTAATATTAATATTAGACAAATAAAAATACATAAACACAGATTCATTGATGAATTAACAAGTAAATAAAAACATGAAATACAATTGAATTCATTTGAAAGTGAAGATTCCACTCATGTCCATGCAGCCATCATGTGCAGCAGTGGACTAGCGGCGGGGGGGGGTCAAACGTGTTAAAAAGGAAGCAATTGATTCATTTTCAGGTTGTTGTTTTTTCTCCTTTGGTTGCCGTCCCCCCCCCCCCCCCCCCAATGGCATCAACGTGGCTTTGCTTTGGTTTTAGCAAGCCAATGGGCCATGTAGGCCTTTTCTCCCCCTCCCCCCCAGTGGAGTGTCTGCCCTTACATGTGTTCAGTTGGGCCTACTTTACCCACACTATTGATTGCAGGTGATGTTCTGGTGTGGCTCCAGCTGACCTTGAAGAGGACTTAGATACATCATCGTCTGTGCACGGAACCTCCCGAGACCGGAGGGAAGAGGAGCACATGTTTGGCCCGCTTGGCTTCCAATCTGTCCACAAACACAGCACTTTGGACGGATCAGCCTGGCACATGCCAGGCCCACGCTGCAGCACGTGCCCTATATTCCCCAACTTCCTCGCCTTTTCCTCCTGCTTGGCGCTAATGAGAAATCTTAATGCGCAATCATGTTAACATTGGCTCTAATTTGCAGGCGGTGCATCTTTGTTTCCTCACACACCTCACAGCAATTGATGGATATCCAATGAGACGCCGCCTTGCTGCCAAAGGGAGTTAGGCTGCGCCGCTTGTGACACATTGCCGAAGCTGGCGGGAAGTACGCCTTAAATTAATTAACATCGGACCCTCTTGTAGCTGCTCACTCCTGTAAACAAACATTTTAATATGCAGTAATTAATTGAATCTGCCAAGCTTCTCTGCCCCTCCCATAGATCTTCCTTCACTGTTACTTTCCCCATCTTGTTAAAGAGTTTATTGTGTGCAAAGTGGGACGAGGGAAGGCCCCATCGCGCCAAACAGATGCATCCACATTGGGGGAATGGACCAATAAAAGGCACTTTGCACTTGCTAATGGTTTCATTCATCTTCCTAACCCGAACCCGAACCCAAATGACACTGGAGCACACGTCCAAAAAGGAGTAGGAAGAAGGAAAGCTTATTGAATCCCTTTCACATCAGTTGCAATGCACCTCCTGTATTCCAAACATACTTCCTGCCTTTTGTAAGTACTCGGTTGGTGACAAGGAAAGTGATGGTGGCTAACACGCTAACTAACCAACTTAACTAAAGCAAGCAAGTTCACTCTCGCACAATTCAACATGTCCGAAAAGGAGTAGGAAGAAGTTGATCTTGTTTCATTCAGTGAAGCATGTTCACTTCCTGCATTGAAGTGGGAGAAAAAAAGACCAAAATATATTTTTCACTTAGCAAAAATGGGTAAATGTATGCTAAACATGTCAGCTCTGTTATTAGTACCATCTCGTTACGTTACACCTTACCTGCTCTTTTTCTCACTTTTGTGTTTTGTTTGTTTTTTTTTTTGCATATTTTTAAATGTTAACTTTTATAGTATTTTGAAAAATTAAATAAATGAATAAATAATCAAATAAATTTAAAAACTTAATTAAAAATTGTAAATTAAAAAAAAAACCTTTGGCTTTTTTGTCTCATTTCTGTAGTCGTCTGGATTTTTTTTAAAATTACGTTTTCTCGTATTTTAAAAAATTAATTAAATGAATAAAAAATGCATACATAAAGACATTTTAATGAAATAAAAAAAAACATTAATATAAAGTCAAGTCAAGAAAAGGGAACTAAACTAAAAGTGAACTGCAATTGGCTGGCGACTAGTCCAGCCAGGGTGTACCCCACCTGTCACCGAAGTCAGCTGGGATAGGCTCCAGCATACCCCAGCGACCATAGCGGCATAGAAAATGAATGACAGCGTATAAACTAAGTACCTAGCTTATTCAATACAAATGACAAATGAATGAAATCAGGACAAATGATTCATGAACGCAAAGTTTGGAAATGTGTGTGTTTCTCTGTTGAAACGATGTTTCTTGACAACTTTTCCCTTTTTAGTCACGCTCCATTTGCAAGGAACAAGCTGTTTTTATGATGTGTGCTTTGGTGGATTAGATAATAACTTTCAAAACATTTGCTGGCTTCAAAGAATCACACGCAGCCACAACAGCCTGGCGCTTCCCTTATGCTAGTCACACACTGCTGTGGGGTGCCAATTCGGTGAGGCTGGTCACTCAGCATGCCTAAGATGATCCAACAGTTGGGTTGAGGCCAGGGCTGATGACAGGCCACTCCATTCTTTCTCCTACTATGTTGTGGGATGTATTCTCTGACTAACACCACCCTGTGGAGGCGACTGTTAAGGATGGAATCAAATTCCAAACTCTGGAGACACGGGATTGCCTCCGATGGTGGATGGAGATGGCGCTCCACACCATAAAACAATAACAATGCACCAGGTGGAGGAGGGGAATACCATCCCACAGCAGTGTGTGACCAAGCCGGTGACTAACTGGAGTTTTTGTTTTTTGTATAATTGCATGTCTTCAGTCATTTCTACCTTGTTCCTGATAAAAGTTCAATCATCCGGCAGAGAACACCATGCAAAAGTCCAATTTACAGCACGTATCCATTATAAGCTTAGCATTTTTAAACTGTGCTTTTCTTTTGAAACTTTGTTCAAGACGATTCAAAAAAGGTCTTTTTCCATGATTAAAAAAAGGGAATAATGGGACAAATAAGGTGCAAAGCGTTAAATTGAGTTTACTGTACAGTAAGTACAGCATCAGTTCAACTAGATTAAAGACATGCAGAATCCGTATATGCTAATACAATAAAAAGGCATTTATTGAGTCAAATCTGCAGGCGGGGGGACTAAAACATTGCCAAATGGATTAAGATTTATTTGCTGAGATTTCTTATTCAAGATAAATACATTGGAAGGCTCCAAATAAATCCCTCAAATTATCTACAGTGGGTAGTTTTGCATTTATCACACATGCAGCAGGAGGGGGGGTGCATGGCTTTATGGAAATCCACACATCAGCGGGAGGAGTAAATGTGGACTCAAGGGGCATCGCTGCACAGGTAAGCTGCTTTTGGAGGCTTCATGTAAATCCTAAAAGTCCAAAAGTCAATTACTGGGCCATCTCAAGCGTGTGTTACTGAAAGACTCTGATGTTTTATTGAAGAGACGCTTTAATTCAACGGGGGCTTCTCAGCCTCCCCTTTCATGCAGCTTGGAGAGCCTGAGAGCAATGCACCTCCTTCATGTGGCCGGTGTCATGTATCTCACACACACACACACGGATAGAGGGAGGGGAAACACACGCTAATGCCCAACTCTCAGGTGGTCTGCTTCACTCCACTGGCCACCCTCATGTCCACACGCACGCACACGCACACACACACACGCACACACACACACACACACACACACACACCCACACAACACCTTCTTCATCAGACCACACACATCAAACTAGAAATCTGAGGCAACGTCTCTTCCTCTGCCCGACCCTCTCAGACTGTTTGAAGAGCCTTTCAGGGGAGGCACAGCAGCTTGAAAAAATAGGGAAAATAGCTAGCTAACTCTTCTACTCCTTAACACAAAAGGGTAAAAATGCGTCAAAGCAAACTTCATGTGTTGCCGATCCATCCATCTTCTTGTCCTCAATAGGCTATGCTGGAGCCTATCCCAGAGAGGCGGGGTACACCCTGGACTGGTGTCCAGCCAATGGCAGGGCACATATAGACAACCAATCAAATTTATACCTATGGACAATGTAGAGTCTCCAATGAAGCTAACATGCATGTTTTTGGAATGTGGGAGGAAACCGGAGTACCCAGAAAACCCACACACGCACGGGGAGAACATGCCAACCCCACACAGAGATCTCCTGCCTGTGTGAGCAACATGCTAACCACTCGGCCACCGTGTGTTATGACTTTTCAAATAAATAGACCACATGGTGGCGCTGTTAGTCTGACCCATAAGACGAAAACCCGAGTGTCTTTGACTCACTGATGTTTGACAAAGACTCCAGTTTCACTGACTCACGGGTACTGGAGGGTTCCAGTTTCACAGAGGGTGCTGGAAAAGGGGGGGAGTTTCACTAACTCACAGGTGCTCGCCGAGCATCAACAGCTCGGCTGCTGAACTTGTTGTGCAACGAGCGCGTTTCTGTGCATGTGCAGTGTGGCGGGTGACTCAAGCGAACGCAGTGACCGATTCACTTGAGTGAGTGACTCCTAAGAAGTGGCGTAACAATAATAAGAATAATCATAGAACGTCATGTGCTTCTATTTCATGGCCTGCATGTTAACTACGTTGGTAACTCACACTTCAATGTGTGCTAAAATATAACCAAGAAGGGGTTAGGATTAAATAAGCTTTGCTTCTTCCTGCTCCTTTTCGGCCTGGCTGAAGCGTGCACGTATAAACGTGTGATGTACTTTGATGTTGTTCTGCTAAAAGGAAAGTCAGCCATTACTTGGACCATCATAATAATCCTCATTGTGTTGTCTCCTGTAGCTAATGATGGACTTTAATAACCTCACATCTCACTCTCTGATGGGGGGTTATGAATAAACCAACACTGGCCTGTCCCACCACAATAAAACACGTCTCTAACGTCTCCACAGCAGCACATGGCGGTGCTGCCCACAGTGAAGGCGGCTTATTTCTGTCTCTTCTCTGATGTGATTAGCCAAACCGTGCTGCTCATACACAAATGGAAATGGGATGTGCGTGCATGAGCGTCCCCCTCAACGCCCCCCTTCCCCTCTCACTCCCATCTGTCAAGACAATAGATGTGAATCTTTAATCCATGAGCAGTCACTGAGGAGTCGCAAATTACAAATTACAGATGTTTTACTGTGCCCTCACCTCCCCGCCTGAAGCGGGGGTTAAAAGTCACATGTTGACTTGTGTGGCGTTTTGCAAACAAAGGTGTGAAGACAGCAACACAGTCTGGGGGGCAGGGGCAGGCGGGACTTTCAATATCAGTGCTCTGTCAGTTATGACTTACGTAAGACACAAAGCATTTCATAAAGTTTATTTTGGAAATCCCATACACGTGCTACCAATTAGCATTAGCAATTTTAAACACATCTAACTCATCTAAATGTATGTTCCAGATCCAGAACAAGCAGAACATACTTCCAGGCAAACATTTTCTGGGGCTCAACAAGAGACAGTACTGCCTCACTGCACATCCCAAAGGCAGCAGGTACTTCCTGACGACGAAAACACTCAGAGGACAAACAAAACAGAAATGCATACTCTATCATCTGAGCAATATTGTTGCAAATTTGGCACCAAAAATCCAAACGTTTAAAAAGTCATAAACCTCTTTGAAAAGCAATAAGCCCATGAAGCAGACAAGTGACATAAACCTAACCCTAACTCCAACCCCCAACCTCCTAACCCTAACTCCAACCCCCAACCTCCTAACCCTAACGCCAACCCCCAAACTCCTAACCCTAACTCCAACCCCCAACCTCCTAACACTAACTCCAACCCCCTAACCCCCTAACCCTGACTCCAACCCCCAACCTCCTAACCCTAACTCCAACCTTCTAACCTCCTGACCCTAACTCCAACCCTCTAACCTCCTAACCCTAACCCCAATCCCCAACCTCCTAACCCTAACTCCAACCCCCTAACCTCCTAACCCTAACTCCAACCCCCAACCTCCTAACCCTAACCCCAACCCCCTAACCTGCTGACCCTAACCCCTAAACTAACCCCTAACACGGTAACCGCTAACCCCCTAACCCTAACTGTGACCACCTGAAGCCGTTATCCTAACCCCTGAAATCTAAGTGCTCACCCTAACCCTGTTTTAAAAGTTTGGAACGTTGTATAAAGTGTCAAGTGTATAAAAATGCACATCCTGTGAACGATTTGCACTTTCTGTGTGCCGACTAATAAGTACATTTGATCTGTCCCCTGGGGGAGGTATCACAGAAATTAATTGCAAACCGCTGCTTGCATCAAATCAAGACTTTCTCACCCGCCTTGCAAATGTGCAAAAGGGTTCATTCCACCTGGGGGGACTCTTGATGGGTAAAGGTTTCTTCCCGGGTTGCAGCCTATTGCTGTTGTTAGGCCATCCTGGCCCTGCAAAGACAACATCAGGCTGCCAGAAGAGAAAAGCAAGCTCAAAGTCAGCAGCTGCATGTTTGTTCAAAGAAAGGTTCATTGAGCCCAAGTGTTCAAGGATGGGAAGGATGGCTTGGAAAAGGGAAGGAGGCATATCTCACCCCGATGTTGCTGTTTGCAAGTTCATGCGTCCATTCACTCGATGTACTGAAGATCATGTTCATCTGCAGCATGAAAACTCAAACACGTTATTTGGGATGGTGATAGATGACGGGCACGCAGCCTGGTGCGCACGGTGGCCTCCGAGGGAGGCGGTGCCAGGGCGAGATACCAGAGGAAGCAGGGTGTGGTGAGGGGGCTTAGTCAAAGTTCAGGCAAGGACAGGTGAGAGATGACAGCAAGAAATCGTTTGCAGGTTGGCCAACATTAGCCTGACTCCCCAACACACACACACACACACACACACACACTCCTGTTCAGCCCCCAGGCTTGGACATCACAGCAGGCTAATGGACAACACCACCACTAACCTCCCCTCGGTTGCCTTTCCTGCAACGCTAAAATCACTCCCCTGCCTGACTTTCACTGCAAACGTTATCAAAAGCTGTAAAAAGATGTGCGAGGCTCAGGGAAGAGCTTAGCTTCCGTTACAGGCCGCCCACACGGGACCTTCAAGCCCCTCCAGTTGGGTTCCTCCCTCCCTGTTGGGCTGCTCCTGCAGACCCCCACAGTGTTGGGAATTACAAAACTATCAGCTCTCTCTGCACGTCTTAAAAGTGCTCATGTTGGCATATTCTCAAAAAATCATTTGTTTTTTAAGATCATGATTTTTTCCAGAAGAGGTTAAGATTCCCTGAAATATCATCAAATAAGACGCTAAATACACAAATATATTCCCATAGTGGTGGATCATTTGAGCAAAAACATTCTTCCTTTGAAGGATTTTACAAAATAAAGCTGTTTCATTACTTTTGTTTGAGCTTTTTGAACTTTAAAGCATAAACAACACTTCCTCCACTTGAATGTCCTGTGAATAACAATGTTCACATGCCATAAAGGATTTGATGTCTGAAAAAGTATCACACTCTTCACTTTTTATGTCTTATTTTTAGTCCAACGGAAGAATATTTAGGTGTAAAGTTTGCCACCGTTATCCATTACCGATCTCCTGGTCCAGTGGCGGCCTTATTGCCACTGCTGAACTTCAAGCATTATAAAGAATCTTTTAAGACAAAATGTTTGTTAAATCGCCGCTAGAGAAGCTATCATCTTTTAATGTTGGATTATATGGCTTTCGCACGCTTCGCCGTTCCTGTGGACACTGTAATATTGCATTTTTTACTGGTTACTCATCTGTTAATGTTCCACTTACTGGGGTTTATCTTCTTCCTTGCCACAATTTTGTCTTTCTTCCCACCCCCCTTCACACACACGCACACTCACGCATGCACACACACGCACACACACACACACACACACAGAAAGTTTCCTTTCAGCATCTTTGAGGCACGTGATCAGCGGAGCTGCACTTCTATCCACTTACAGTTCATCCAATGATCTTATTGATGGATTCGATGATTGGAATGCATCGACGTCCAATCGTACGTGATTTACTTGGTTGCTTTTATTCCCTGGTTCATTTCTTTGTAGCTACTATTGTTATTTTAGTCTTTTATGATGTATGCTGTCATAAATGGTATTTATTTATTTATACTATATTTGCACTATTTTAAACTTGAGTTCACTTTTGTACAGCACTTTGGTCAGCTGGGGATATTTTAAATGTGTTATATAAATAAACTTGAACGCAAATGAATTACATGTATTACTTTTTGTTACTAATCATTTATTTATACAATTCATTATAATAATAAATAATGAAATAATTGCTTCAGGCACAGAAAATATGAAAGATCACAAAACTTATGGGGGGTGGTTATGTTATGTTATGTTATCTTATGTTATGTTATGTTTTAATGTTAATGAATGAATGAATTATGGAAAAAAAATGCACTTTTGTTATTTAATAATTCCACCTATACAATAAGAAGAAGAAGAAGAAGAATCTAACCTATACAATAATAATAATAATAATAATAATAATAATAATCCAATATATACAACAATAATAATAATAATAATAATAATAATAATAATAATAATAATAATAATAATAATAATAATAATAATAATAATAATCTCACCTAACAATGTAACAGTAAGAATCTCATCCGGCATTAAATGCAGTCTCTTCATGTTGTTTGATTTTTTTTTTTTTTTTTGCCCAAACTTAAAAAACTCCTAGTTCAGTGGAGCAGACTTGGTTTGACACACCCCCCCCCCCCCCCCACCACACACACACACACACAGACTTTTTTTTTTTTTTTAGCGGGAGGGGGGACTAAACCGTTTAGTTGTGGATGATCGCTTCAAAAAAAAGAGGCTCGGTGCAGACAACCAGCTAGGAGAAGCATGACGCCGATGCATGCCGGGGCGGCAGCGCGGGAGGCCGGGCAGATGTAGCGGGCTGCATCGGGGAGACGCACCATTAGACAGGAGAGCCGCACGCCTCACGACAGCGCCGCTCGATCAGGTAAGAAAACGGTGCCTCTTAGTCATGCTGGTACACTTGACCATGCTGCATTATGATATTACTCACGTGTTTACTTTTTATATTGATTACATTTCTGTGGATATTTGTGCAAAGGATGGCCTATAAAGTGCAACATGTGTGCAGCATAAATACTATTACTTTTTTATCCAACATTCGATTAAACAAATAAGAAATGTGACTTTATTGAGACTTTATACGTGTCCGATGATTATTTGAATTGAAAAGCATAGATCACACTCTTAATTTGGCCTCCTCCTTGTGGGTATCGATGGAAAGATCAATGCTTGTAATGATGTCATTAATTATGGTAAAATTAAAAGCAAGTAGAAAATCAATCTGCTCTGATGTCGAGGATATGGACTCCAGTTGATATCCATCTGCTCCCGCGGTTAAAGATGAAGATGCACGTGCGTGAGCAATCTAAGGACACAGCTGATGGAGGAGATGCCGTTTGGACCGACACCGGGGTCTTATGGGACTATTATTTGGTACATCACATATGAGTCGTAATGATGCGAACGTGCAATGATGGCTCAACTGCAACACCAAAGGCCTTTTTAGCTGCCCCAAAAGACTAAAGACTTTATCAACTAACGAAATGTTAGACATGCCTCTCGGTGTCATACGCCACCGCAAACTAGTCAGCAAATTGTTCAATCTATAACCCTCTACCGAAATCAATCAACGTCCGCATTATTAGCTTTGCTTTGCACGTGCAGGAGTACCTAATGTTGTGGCCTGCAGTCATCGTCGAACGTCTCCCTCAATGCACGTGAAGGCATCGTCCCATAGCAGCAATGTAAAAGAAAAACAAAACGAAAACAAAAACAACTGTAATGTCCGTTGGCTGTCACAGGTCACGTGTTTGCTTAAAAAGGAAGATTGGTTGCAGCCTCTGCCTTTTATGGCATCTCATTTAAAGGAAAGAAAGAAAGAAAGAAAGAAAGAAAGAAAGAAAGAAAGAAAGAAAGAAAGAAAGAAAGAAAGAAAGAAAGAAAGAAAGAAAGAAAAAGGATGAAACGGAATAAACGTTCATGTTGTGAGGTATTCACACTTGTCATTTAGTAGAAGTCTGGGATACTTGTTCATTATGAGGACTTAGGTCCGCTGTGGAGGTGGGGTGGCATTGCAGCCAACTGGGGGGGGGGGGGGCACATATCGGGGTGTCATGGGGGAGGGGCGGAGGTGGGGGGCAATAGCAGCAGCTTTAAGGCAAAAGTGCAGTGACGTGTGAAATTACAGCCCATGGTGCTACATATTGTACCACAAGCTCTTTATACACCAACACCCCCCCAAAATACCAGAAACAAAAAAGAGGAACCTTACAAGTATTATCATTATCATTATCATTATCATTATCATTATCATTATCATTATCATTATCATTATCATTATTATTATTATTATTATTATTATTATTATTATTATTATTATTATTATTATTATTATTATTACTGGCATCTGTATTGTTAATATTGATATGAATGTATTGGTAGTGATATCATGCTCTATAATTCATAATATTGTTTGATATCATGTTTATTGTATTTCTCTACTAACAGTAAATAATACACAAGGAAGGAGGTGAGGTTTGTGTGATAAAAAAATGACAACTGGTTCTAATTGTATGATGATATATTTTGTAGTGTGCATATGAAAATGTGTGGATTCATGATAACTATTATTGTTATTATTATTATTATTATTATTATTATTATTATTATTAACTATAATTAGTGTTTGACTATTGTTTTTACTGTGCACCACTGAGCTGCAATATGCACCACTTATTTCCACGATCTCTGCTGTTCTGCAAACATGTAACTTCTAAAATGGCCTTCAGAACAAATCTCTTATTGCATGTTGTTGTTGTCTATCTCTTTGTATTGTGACGGATGA
This sequence comes from Dunckerocampus dactyliophorus, assembly GCF_027744805.1. Classification (NCBI taxonomy): domain Eukaryota; kingdom Metazoa; phylum Chordata; class Actinopteri; order Syngnathiformes; family Syngnathidae; genus Dunckerocampus; species Dunckerocampus dactyliophorus. The sequence continues at coordinate 199,861 of NC_072832.1, read as the reverse complement.
AGTCCGATACCGGAAGAGATTATTCAGTTACAGTAGCTTTACTCACGAACTTTGACCCGGCCTTCCCTCCCTCGCGCTGCTCGACTTGCCTGCTGTGTGAGCGCCATCTAACGAGCACGGGGGGGTATAGACGGTGCAGGTGACGGTGGAGTTAAGCCAAGACAGAAAGATGTTTGACTTCATTCTGATCAGTATTTCATTCTACTGAGTATTGTAAAGATGGAGAAGGCGTGCAAACACACACAGCGGTTGGTTGAAAAAGAGAAAAAGTCTCATCGTTTCCATTTCCGTCTCCCTCCCGCTTCCCGACTGCCGGATGCTCCTCGTTGGAGTTTGATTTTCTTGTGTTGTTGTTGTGTGGGCGACTCACAAAGTGCTGGAATCCATTGCCTTTGTCTGACAAGTCATCCATCTCCATGCGAGGAGGAGGAGGAGGACGAAGAAAAGGTGGGACTTTTAGAAAGAGACACACGAGGAGAGGTGCTTCATTCTCAGCCAAAGCTCGGCTCAGGCAGGCGCAGCCCATCCTGGATGAGAGAGAGAGAGAGAGAGAGAGAGAGAGAGAGAGAGTGACGGGGACCCGCTTCTTGTCATCTTCACCACCCCCTCCCCCCCCGCTTTTTTTGGCCAACCTCACCGGGGGCACACCGCTGCCCTCCACGCCGACCGCAGTGAGGATTTGTCGGCTGGCAAAGCGAGCGGACCCGTGGAAAGTCCAGCATCCTTCCTTTGCATGAAGTGCTCCAGAACCTTCACGCTGCACCTGCGAGATCTGCTGCACGCGCACGGGTCATGCTGTGCTCCTGACGGAAGATTTATTTCTTTTCCTTTACGACTAGAAATAATCAAATAAATAGAAATAAGTCAAGCAAACGTTTCGAGCTGCAAAAGTTGCTCCACAGTCCCCAGGCGGCCCCGGGACTCCACACGCGCGCACACTCACACGGACACCATTCGAGAGCGTTGTTGGCATTTTCCTTTCTTAGCGCGGCTGCACCATCGAGGCGAGACGGCGACCTCAGTCGATTACCTTTCTTTGCTCTGCTATCCCATGGATATCCACTGCAAGGCGGACCCCTTCTCGGCCATGCACCGTGAGTCCACCACATGACTTGCAATCTCGCTCCCGTTCTCATGGACTGTTTAGTGCACCGATTCCAAAGGCGCATGTTATTTGTAAGCCAAACGTGGCAGCAAAAACACACTCTTCCTGAGGATTGTAGGAGGAAAAGCACGTTTATTCTTCCAGATGATTTCACTGTGAAATAGGACAGCAATAAGATTCTTACTTGACATTCCGGGAGGGGAAATGTTGCATTTAGTGCAAGTTCCAAGTTACTGAAATGGTTCTTATAATTCTTAGCAAAATGTGACTTTGAGAAAGATTCTTATTGAGGATCATGGGAGTTTGTTGTGCATTTAGTGTAAAATAGTTCTGATTTTTAAGCCAAATGTGACAGCAAAAAATATTCTTACTCCGAAACCTGAGAGGAAAAACATCACGCATTTCATGCATTTCGTGTATGAATGCCAAATGATTTAAATCCAAAAAATATGACTGAGAATTGTAGGAGGAAAAACACGTTTGTGTGTATTTAGTGTAGGAATTTCAGGTTACTTCAATGCAAGCCAAGTAAGACTATTATTGAGAATTTGTGGAGAAAAATCATGGTTTTGTGTGAATTCAGTGCAGGAATTCCAAGTGATTGAAATGTTCCTCATTTCTAAGCCAAATGTGACGGCAAAAAAAGATTAGAACTGATCATTCTCGGAGAAAAAAAACACGCTGTTTAACCCAAACCCTGGAACCTTTTTAAAGAAGGAATTTCAAGTCATTGAAATGCAAACGTGCAATTGTATTATTACACAAACAACACTGTTTCCATATTCTTTTTGCAGTATTGGTTTTAAAAGAAATTGTCCTAATAATCCACCTAAATTGCAACAAGTCATATTTGATGATTTTGAATTGAAATGTGAGCTTTTCTACCTTCTTTGCAAAGTCTCACCTCCGTTTGAATACAAAGCTTTTATTCGATGAGCTGTGAAATGACAACAATATGTCACACTTGTGTGCAAATGTGACGCCAAACGTGTCAATTTATTAGCAAAGACTAAATCAACATGTGTATTATGTATTTGCATGGGACGCATGCATTATTTAGAGGCGTTTGTAATACGAGTTATCAAAGGTCATTTGAATTATTTACAATAATCGCGCAGGGCAAATGAAACAGGTTGAAAGGTAATATGTGGAGGAGGTGATCCTGGGAAATATGACCTATTAAGCGGGCCTGCGTGGGCTTTAGTTGTATTTTCAATAACTTGACATTATTTCATGACTTTTTGCATTTGTGTGAGGGAAAAGGATGTGAAGGAGAAGGTGACGTGCAGTCCTCTGCAGGTATGTAATGTTATGCTCCCCCGTTGTGCTGTTGTATCCCACGCAGGGCACGGCGGCGTGAACCAGCTCGGTGGGGTGTTTGTGAACGGCAGACCCCTCCCGGACGTGGTGCGGCAACGGATCGTGGAGCTGGCCCACCAAGGGGTCCGGCCCTGTGACATCTCCAGACAGCTACGGGTCAGTCACGGCTGTGTCAGCAAAATTCTCGGCAGGTAAAGAAAAAAAAAGCAGTCCAACATCAATCTTGTAGATATTCGCACCCTGCAGCTTTTCATTTTTATGATTAGTTTTTTTTGCTTGCACACTGCATTTTTGCTATTTTTCCCTGACATTCATCACTCAAAGCTTCGCAGAAAATAATTAATTTTGAGGGCACTTTGGTGCACAAGATTAATGATTTTTGGAAACAGCCCATATTATTGCGATCATTTGTCCCAATGCAGCCGTGAAAAGGCCTGATAATAATAATAATAATGATAATGATAATGATAATAATAACAACAATAATGCTTGAGTACAGCAACACTTCAGAGCATATAGTGCTGTGAGATAATATTTGAAATATATTTTTTCCCAGCTATCAGAAGGCATTTCAGAGGTATTTCAATGCACACACACTGAATGTTTGTCAGCTGTTTAGGACTAAAAGGTGGCATGACGTGCATGCTGCTTTATACGTCAATGAGGTGCTTTTCTATTTTGATTTTGAATACAGTGCTTTGTTCAATACCACTCACTTAAAAGCAAACGTCCGTGCACTAACTGCAAAATGACTTTATGGTGGGCGTGTAAGGCATTGAACGTCTCGTTGTGTGCAGGTACTATGAAACCGGCAGTATTAAACCGGGGGTCATCGGTGGCTCCAAACCAAAGGTTGCCACCCCGAAAGTGGTCGATAAGATTGCAGAGTACAAGCGCCAGAACCCGACCATGTTCGCCTGGGAGATCCGGGACCGACTGCTGGCGGAGGGCGTGTGCGACAACGACACGGTGCCCAGCGTTTCTTCCATCAACAGGTACTTTGTTTCCTTGCATGCAAACACCAAATAAATGAATGCATGTCGTGCACCCGGGGGGTCTCTGCAGGGGCAATTCAATCCCCTCCGCCGCCCTCTAGAAGACAGACTTTTTTTTAAAGCACATCTGTCTCGATAAAAAGCGATCGATAGCCTGTAAGCAGGTTTGCAGGCGGCGGGAAATACCCAACAAAATGCTTCAATACGCGGACCACACCGGGACACACAGTCACGTGTCCCTTACGGTCCACCAATTTCCTTGTTTTATTTCGAACACAATTATTATTATTATTATTATTATTACATTTGAAATAATGAATGATTATTACATTTTGTATTTTTGATGTAATCTTCATTCAATTCAAGGCAAAGTCAATGGAGCCTCGTGTCTTTAGGTTGGTGGAAACACAAGTGAACTTTGGTTAGGAGGCGCCGTTCCAGAGAGCTGCTCATCAGCTTCACATTTTAATGACCTTCACGGCTCACGACAACTAAAGATGGAAGAAGCTGGAGGTCAACACCAACACAAAGACATGTTGGGGGGGAGTGGAAATGTTGAGCCGTGTGTGTGTGTGTGTGTGTGTGTGTGCGTGCGTGCGTGTTCGTGGCTAAAATAAGCTTCAGTGTTAATAATTGACATTTTCTAACTTGGCCTAAAGAATCTTGCATTGTTTCCCCAGCATGCACGTGGAAGGGGGTCCGTGGGTTCGCGATGAGGGAAAGTGTGCTTTGGGTCTTTGTGGTTTTGTGGTTTGTGTGTGTGTGTGAGGGGGGGTGACCTCTGCTCTCTGGCCTAAAGAGGATGTCCCGTCTTTAAACACATTTTACCCGGTCTGAATTATTAAAAATGACGGGTTGGGCGAGCGGGGGGTGGTGGTGGTGGTGTGTGTGTGTGTGTGTGTGTGTGGGGGGGGGGGGGGGGGGGGGGGGGCGCTTGCTCGTATCGATCCACATTTTAATATTTCTTCAGGGAGTTTAATTCCCAACGCAAAAGCCGAGTCGGAATTGTTTATCCGATAGCAGCTACACAGACGCAAAACAAAAACTCCTTGGATTTATGAGCCCCCCACTCCAACCACCCGGAGCCATGAGGGTCAGATAACTGTTGTGGTGAGATGTTAGAAATTCAAATCAAATATTGATGTGTGTTTTCTGAAGGGCCGTTTGTGGGCCCGCCTGAAGCGAGGAGGGGAAGAGAAAGACTCGTGTACGTTTCTTTCTCCCCCCTCCCACTCCTACAACCACCCCCGGGGAAGTTAACCCCTCAATGCCAGACCCTCATCGTGCACCCTGTAATTGTCTTTTGTCACACCTGCTCGGGACCTACCTCGGCGCGGGACTCCCGTGTGACGCTGACTCTTATTCAATGATCTCATGTTCGGCTGTCAATCAAAAGATTAGCGCGGTCACGGTGTGCTGGAATGCCATTAGGGCTCTTGCAAATGCCGCCATAATGTGTGTTTTTCTTAAACAATTACAGCAGTCGTCATATTTACCAAAGGGGAAGTGATGTCTGTGCTTCGGAGCTGAGGGCATGTGGGGTAAGGGTCAAAGAATATTCGTTTCAACTTGGAGTATTTTTACAATGTTCCATTTATGCTTCTGTTCAATGACAAATTAATGGTGGTGTTGCAAGACCTGGCATGATGAAAATTTGTCATTCTTGGGAGGGGCTGGGACCATACCTTCATGAAATGAATGGAGAATGAATGAAAACAGGAAGGGAGTTCACTATGTGCATTGCTTTCAGCACCTTGGCACATTTGCTCCATAAACAATGGCATGAACAGAGTGAGACCTTTTGTCAGTCATACAGTGGGTGGAGGCGGGGCCCCGAGCATACACACAGTGCAGAAGAGTGTAACGTAGTAGAAATGAAATGGGTAGATTGCAATATACTGTCACATCTTTTCATTGTACCTTTCTTAAAAGTAAAGTTAAACTTTCATCTCATCTTGTTCTCTTAAACCCAATCTTGTGTATCGTCTCATCTCGTGAGCAGAATGTCTCGTGACACCCCTACGAATGACCACAAAACTGCTGCTTTGTAAATAACTTCGAAAAGAAATGTTGCCAGTCATACAAATAAAAGACAATTAGATCACCTCCTTGTTTGATGTCAAAGTGCGGTACAGTCAAAAGTTGGGAGACACCTTGTCACTTGATCACATAAGAAAGCGTCTCTAAACTTTTGACTGGTAGTGATATACAGTAGCTTTAATTAAAAAAACCCTGTTTTGGGGTTCCTAAATCTTTTTGTTATGTTTTTTTTGTTGTCTTTCCAACTTTCTTGTAAACACGCCGGTTCTTGATTCAGTGAAAATGTACTAAAAAATATTAGATTAAATATATACAGTATATGTACTGTATATAAATGTAACGTACAGCCAATGTATGACTTAAAAAAAACTCAAAAACTCAAAACTTTTGATCAGCATTTTCTTTCTATGCTAATTTTGTGGCGTTATTTAGTGCATTTTTGATATTTACTTCGATAGCGTTCAATATTTTCATCATTATCTTAATAACGTGCCGTACAAATGTTTCACCTTCAAAAAGGATCTTGAAGCAGCAACCTGCTTTTAATGAAGTTACACAAAAAAACCAAAATGTAAATATAGGCCATTTACATTACAACAATATAAATATATATCAATGTAAATACACGTTATTTACATTACATCAATGTAAATCTACAATGTAAATATACATCAATGTAAAAATGCATCAATGTAAATATGTATCAATGTAAATATGAAACAATGTAAATATGTATCAATGTAAATCCACATCAATGTAAATATACATCAATGTAAATACAGGTTATTTACATTACATCAATGTAAATCTACAATGTAAATCTACATCAATGTAAATATACATCAATGTAAGTATGTATCAATGTAAATATACATCAATGTAAATATGTATCAATGTAAATATACATCAATGTAAATACACATCAGTGTAAATACAGGTTATTTACATTACATCAATGTAAATTTACAATGTAAATATGCATCTATGTAAATATACATCAATGTAAATATGCATCAATGTAAATACAGGCTATTTAAATTTTGTTGTTTTGTGTAAGCTCATTAAAAGGGGGTTGCCGCTTAATGACGATGGGAAAATGTGAATTGCAGGTTGGCAGCGGGTGCCTTAAACTTGGGTGTGATGTTTTGTGTATCATGAATTATTGTTATAAAAATAGGATATTATATCACATGACTCCATGTATGCGTCCATGTGACTCCCTTCATATGCTGTTTATTTTATAATGGATAGAAATTATTATGGGCTGATGGGTGAAGGGAGAAGAAGGCGCGCATGTGTGTGTGCACGCGTGTGTGTGTGTGCATGGCTGTCCAGAACAGGAAGTTAGGAGAAAGCCAACCTGCAACCCTTTACAAAGCAACGCCCTAGCATGAATGTTTCGTTTTTGAAATGACATCGTATCTCTTGTTTTTGTCAAAGAGCTTTTCCAGTCTCTTGTCTATTTCATTGTTTTTTCCTGTGCATAAAACACATGACATATACCATTGTGGGGGGTTAGACTTCATGACAAGGGGAAAATGCGAGAACCACGTTGGAGTAAACTTGTAGAGCTGCAAGAATGAATGGATGATTCATCCGTGATCCAATGAATGGACAGCTATTTGGGTATGTTGTCTGTTTTGGCGTATTGATTTGGTGCGTCTCAATGAAAACAAGCTTGAGATGAACGGACTAAGAAAATAAGCGTGAGTTGTTGTTTGGTGCAATATTCCTTCATGCGTATGTATGCGTACGATGGCAATACATGATGCTTTTTAAGTAAGTGGGGGTTTTTGAAGCTGAAAAAGCAAGAAGCACAAACACGTATCATCAGCATCCCCCCCACCATCAAAACACACACCAAGGCCACGGAGAAATGCAACAGTTTGTCACACAAAAAGCAGTCTGCCGAGTAGCTATGAGAGAAATGGATGAGGGTGGGAGTGGGCGAGAGGAACCGGAGGAAAAGGGGGGTGCCGGGGGAGGGAGATTATTAGAGTTGGCCAGGTAGAGTCAGTGAAGCCGATCATTGAGGTGAATTGATGTGATTTCATGCTTTGTTTGCAAGATCATTCAGACCAAAGTGCAATGAAGACTTTCCCGCCACATCACATCTTACGCCGGTATTGCTGGTGGTTGGGGGTTTTGGGGCCGGGGGGGGGGGGACTTTATCATATTTCTAACCACAGAAATCCAGCTAGATTGAAAGCACAATCTTAGGGGGGCGGCTCCCATTCAAGGTTCACCATCCAAACCCAGAAATTGCCTATTTGGGACGCGGGCTTGAGTGTGAGGATATGAGCCGCGTGGCGGCGGCGTGCTTGCACATGCACGGGGCCTAAGTGGACATGATGAGCTGTGTTTAAAGCGTCCCGGGGAGGCTGCCGGGCCTGCGGTGAAATTTCCACTCTTTCATTGATCTTTACGTGTGTGTTGTTCACCCTACCAGGATTATCCGCACCAAAGTCCAGCAGCAGTTCCACCCGTCCCCCGACGGATCCGTCACGCCACTCTCCACGCCGGGACACACCATCGGTGAGTTTTCCTATGAGTTTTTTGCAAGATGGAACACAAAGTTAATAACCCAACTTTGCTCGTCAGTACCCAGCACGGCATCCCCGCCTGTGACCAGCGCCTCCAATGACCCCGTGGGATCCTACTCCATCAACGGCATCCTGGGCATCCCCCGCTCCAACGGCGAGAAGAGGAAACGAGACGATGGTGAGAAAGGATGGCATCCTGTTCTTTTTTGCTGCAACTTACCATTATTTCTTTCTTTAGTTTTCTTTCTTTTCTTGGGAGAATGAACAGAATAAGATTTTCATTGCATGGTATAACTGCTGTTTTACCATGCACATGACAATAAAACTCTCTTGAATCTTGAATCTTGAATCTTATTTTCTTGGCGGATTAACCTGAAGCTTGCTGTTTCAATGAATCTAGTATTTGGTTAGGCCAGGTGCCCAAACGTTTGCCAGACAATGAAAAATAGAAGCATGCCACTTTGCACTTTGATATTTTGTAAAGCAACGCATGTACACATGCAACAAGGTCAATCTCTGCTTTGTCATCGAGCTGGAAAAGCTTTTTATTAATATCAACTTTACTCCTTTTTTCCCATTTTTGATGTTTTTTTCATTTTCCGAATATTTCAACTTTCCTGTTAAATAATCTTCATACATTTTTTATGTAATGTTATGACTTTATTCCAAGAATATTTTAACTTTATTCTCATAACAATGCTTTTTCCCCAGTGACAGCTTTATTTTTTTTTTTATTTGTTTCTGCCAATATCATGACTTAAAAAAACAACAACATTTCTGTAGTATTTCAACTTTATGCTACTAAAGTTACATATTTCAATTTGAAGTTTATTCTGGTAAAATTGCAACATGTTTTCTCATTAGAATACAACTTTTTTCTCTTAATGTTTTAAATTGATTCTCTATTATTTCTGCTGTTGTTGTTTTTTAATTGTACAACTACTTCACCTTGCTTCTTGTAAATGTTTTTGTCATAATATTGGGACTTTATAACATTATAATATAATATAATATTGGTAACATTATAACTTTTTTTGCAACCTAATTTTCCAAAAATTCCAACTTTTTTTTCGTTCTTATTTTAAAATATATAATATTTCAACTTAATGCTACTAAAATGATATTGTTTTCCTCATAATATTCCAACGTTATTCTCATAAAATTATGATTTTTTTTCTTGTTAGACTACAATGTTTTTCTCTTAATGAATAGTTTAAATTTTTCCATTTTTCCCTTCTTAAATAATATTTTTAGAATGTGGGTTAGGGTAGGACAATGAAAATTTGGACACCCCTTGGTTATATATACTTTATTTTTAAATAAAAAAAGAATGAATCAAATAGCAAAATAGTTGTTAATCGGATAATGGATGAATTGTTGCGTATCAGGTGCAAGGGGCCACAGAGTGGCTGTTTGATGCCTCACACGTGTCTATTTGAATGAAATACAGCCAATTCATCACAGTATTTTTGATACACAGTCTGCGGAGACTGTACTTCCTGGCTGGCAAACAAACAGGCCGCACAGATACATTCAAAGATTAAGCGAAATCCAGTCCAAGCCAGATTTTTCTCATTCCAAAGCCAGAGAAAGAGAGCGAGCGAGAGAGAGTGGGCACACACTGCCCGAGGGCTAATAGATTATTGGATGTGCAAACAATTGGCTTTTTTAATGCCTAGGAATTAACATGTCCCCAGTGGAGACCTGAACAGGTGTAGGAACAGACCGCTCGAGTCAGTGTGTGTGTGTGTGTGTGTGTGTGTGTTGGCTGATGGGATGATGTGGTTGTCCGTTTTCATCTTAAAGAGCATTTTCATCCTTCTTTTGTGTTTCTGTCTCTTTAGTTCTCTGGAGTGGCAACCACTTGGATGGGAGGAAAATAGGACATTGTAAGTTGAAGCCTGCCTATCGTTTGCTAAAGCTTGTTTGTGTTGGTTGAACTGCAAGTAGCACCTCATACAAGTCAGCGACAGTGAATAGAAAGGGTGTGTTTTACACATAACGCCGTGCACTCTGACATCATCATTTAGAGTGGCTAAACAAGCAAATGATGGGAAATGATGCACGATGCAGTGCTTGGGATTGGAGTTGCCCTCAAACCTCAGAAATGTACCGTGCACATTTGCAGTCATTTTCCTTTCAATTTGTGCACTCCAGTGCCAGAAGATCGTATTATTTGACTAATTGCACAAGATTATGTTCATGCCATGTGATGCCAGTACAGCAGAACCTCGGTTTTTGTTATGAAGTCATTGAAAAAGGTCAGACGAAAACTGAAACAAGGCAATTTTTCCCTGAAGGAAATAATGTAAATCCAATGAATCCGTTCCAGACACCTAAAAATATGAACAAAAAATGCATTTTAAAGAATACTTCTAGTTTAATGCAGAAAACAATGCAAAATAATTCTAAATGATGAATGGATTGATGTGGACTTCCTGTACTTTTCCTTTCCTAACACGTTTGTGCCAACAAGACACTCAAAGCGCTTTGACGCTGTTAGCACATCCACCTACTGACGACACAGCATCAGGACCTACTGGGTGTTCAGTATCTTGGGTGGGGAGATGACCACTCTACCACCTGAGCCATGCCGCTTCAATCTTGGCAAAATTGTATGAGGCTGCTTTGTTGGGCATTCAATTTCATAAAACAACGCACGACAGGGTGTTTTTAATCGATTGTTACACGAAAACCAAGAGACCGTGCAAACATTTTGGATGAAAACGGAATGATGTGAAAACTGAGGCGTAGAAAGGCGAGGTTTGATTGTGTAAGGGTGACAAAGTGCACACACGGCAAGGCTGAGGTGCCAAAGGAGTCATGACTGCATCCTTTCAAGTGCTATTGCTAATTAAAAGTAGCATTTTTGGATTTGCACCTGCAGACAAACACACCTTCATGCGCTGAAATGTGCGTCTTTGTGCAAGCACCCCCCCCCCCACACACACACATACACACACAGCAGACACGATGACATTTAAAGGAATTTGCAATTCTGCAGAGAGAAAGCTATTAATTCACAAATTAACCCCCCCCCCCCGCTCGCTCTATTTTGGATGTTCGAGCTATCGAAAAGACAAAAGAAATAGCCTTAAGGGGAGTAAAAAGAAAAGCCTATCTGTGGAGAGATTGGTTTGCATGTCTGCAAGCAGCGATGCCAATTACGACAGCGCTGGGAAGAAGGTGTTCTTTAGCCTCCGCCGCCGCTAGCATCGCCACCCCGCTCCAAATCTCCAAAACCATAGCCAAGTTTATTTGTGTATCTCATTACACGAAATGGAATGGTTCTCCCGACAAATGCATTAAAAGTGAAGTAAGGAAATTAGCCACCGTTGTACGACGCGCTCTCACTCAGTCATTGAAACCCGCGCCGGTGTGGATGCCAAGAGGATTAGGTGACAACTGCTGTGCCATCGTCACATGTGTTCCTGCCGTGGTGCCATTCCAGGTGCTCAGTTAAAGAAGAAAAGGAAAAAAAGTTGAGGATAATTAAAATGTGAGACGCCTTGGAGAGAGCAGCCTCCGTCTTGGAATGCAGCAAGTTGAAGATTTCCAAACTAATAAGGTCAAGCGTGTTATTTATTCTACAGCCCATTATGAACTATTTTACCAGTCTAAAGGTAGAAAACCACCACTAAAGTAAATAAAAATACAGTCAAACCTTTCGTATGATTCAGTTTTGTCTAAAAATTTGCCTCGGTTTTCGTACAATATTGCACGTAACAAATCCGCTTCCGCTGTACAGCATTGTTCAGTGTAGAGGTTGGGGTGGCATGGCTCAGGTGGTAGAGCGGTCGTCTTCCCAACCCACAGCTTGCTGCTTCAATCCCTGATCCTCAGTCCTCCTGTGGCTGTCAAAGTATGCTTGTTTTTGTACAATATTGCAAGTAACAAACTAGTCCATTCGCCCTTTTCTGTATCGTTCCACAAAATCGAGTGCGGCGATTGGGGCGGCATGGCTCGGGTGGTAGAGCGGTCGTCTCCCCAACCCACTGCAGTGTGTGGTGAAGCTAGCCGGCTACTAGCTAGACGGTGTGGTGTGGTGAGGTGTCACTACGCCAGTCACGTAGTTCTTGGGTGTAACAATGTTAATAATAATAATAACAAATAACAATGTTAATAACAATAATAATAAAAACAATGTAGTTCATATGCAGCTCACATTATGGAAATGGAGCCTTGTTCGCGCTTGTTGGAGGTTTTTCAGAAGGCTTTCTCGACACAATAGGTGCGTCCCATCACGTGCATTGTTTACCTGCCTCTTTTTATGTGTTTTTATATGTTTAGAAGGCGCAGAAAAGAGAAAGACGTGTGTCCATGTCTCACGTAAGGATTGTGGATGATGGGCAACATTCTAAAGAAGTGCACTTTTCCTTTAAAGGCAAAATGAATTGATTTTTTGTTCCTATGTACAGTCTGGGGTGAGCTCCAAAAATATCCTTTTTTTTTGGGGGGGGGGGGGGAATGCCCCAACAGTTTTATATACACTCTCTGAGGCAAGGCTCGCTGGGTCGCACTTTGAAAACCTCCGGGCTATGTAATTGGTATTTAATTAATTGTATTGCTCAGCTGCCACGCAGAGCAGTTTCTATGTCACAGTGTGTTTTCATTCCGGCTCTATGGTCTCCCATGACTAGTGCACTTCTAGAAGGCTTCCTACTTCCAAGACAGGCCTGTTATGAACGATTCACAGCTTTCCCTTGCTTCTGGAGCCAGGCGGGTTGTTGTGACCTCATGTTTGGCTCACTGCATCCTCAATGGAGACCAGTGGAGCTCTCGGGAGGACAAGTAGCGATAAATCAGATGGAGAACAAAGGTCACAACTTGTGATTGTAACACGGGTGTAGAAGAAGCTGATGAGTGCAGAAAATAACGGCCTCGCGGGTCAAGTCGTGACATAAAAGAACATACACAGCAGCTTGAGCTGAACCGAATATGTTCTGTTTTGATTTGCTCCCATTTGATATTCGGCCCCGTTGTAGAGATTGTGTGGCGAGCGCAGCTTTTAACACACGTGACCCGTTGGTGGAGTTTAAATCAGTTAGCGTGCGGCTTTTAACCCGGGCCTATCGCTGCTTGGTTAGCCAAGCCCATCCGTGACAATGAGTCAATAGCAGATCGCTTTGGAAAATAAATGCACCCACGGCCAAAGAGAAATAAATAGCATCATGGTGGCGCTGATGGAGGACAGAGAGGGGAGGGTGGGAGAGAGAAAAGCCCAGGTATATGAGAGGGTCCGCAGAGCGTAACATGGAGACAGGAAGCAGGGAGAGCCACAGCGATAGCAGAGTAGCGTACAAAAGGATCCGCCTTCATCCTTATCAACAGTTTTTGTGGGCTTGCCATTTGCATTCAGCGATACGCCTTCCGTAGCGACCTGGCGTGCGGCTGTAAACAATGGCGTCCTTAACAACAACAAATATGCAGAGAGGCAGGATGGAGAGGAATCGTGTCAAGGAAAAGCCAATTATGGGCAGCAATGCTGAGAATTAATGGAGCGACGCGTTACTCAGCTTGAGGAGGAAGAAAAGGCAAAGAGGAGGGATAATTGTGTTTCCACAAAAAACTCCAAAATGCTAAGCGGCAGGAAAGCGCAGGAAAGGAACCGTGATATAAAAGCAGGCCAGGGTGCATAAATGTCTTTTGAAATTCCATCCATCCATTTTCAATGCCGCTTGTCCTCACTAGGCTATGCTGGAGCCTATCCCATCTGACTTTGAGCGAGAGAACTGGTGTCCAGCCAATGGCAGGGCACATGTAGACAAACAAGCATTCACACTCACATTCATACCATCATCACTTTTAATCACATAAAATATTTTAATGCAATTAACCCACCACTAAATACATTTTAAAAGAGGCTGTCAAACCGTTTTACAACCATTTTAATCAGATTAATCTCAGGGTTGCTGTGGATTAATTTCAATCTCGATTACATGTCATTCATTTTGAATCTATTTTAATTATGTTTCATTCAGAGACTCACGAAGGCCAAAGTGCTAGCAGGATCCCTGACAATGCTTTGTGTTAATGTGGTATTTTAGATTAACTGATGCTAATGTAAATAGCCATTTATTTAGGACAGTCAAAATGGACATGTTAATGTGGATTAATCCAAATGTTAAAAATGTTAAAAGTAATTAACCCATCTGCAGCCCGATGTGTAGTGACTCAAAATCAATTAAAAAATAATGCGTCATTCCGAACACATCAAACCCGAGCAATCCGTCATGGTTTTTGTTTGCCCTTAAATTTCCCATGGAGATGACCGACATGCTCTTTCGCGTCTCCCACACCGAGTTGTTTGGTTCTGCCCATTTACGCATGCGCGACATTAACTCTCCTTGGACAGACGGCCCCAACTATGTTTCAGTCCAAGTAGAGTCATTCTGCACTGCAGATGGGTTCATTGCTGTAAAATTTTGAATCAGATTAATCAAAGTGTTGCTGTGGATTAATTTTGGTTAATCACGATTAAATGCCATTACTTTCTCATGTACATTTACCGTGTTTTATTTTGTATGAGCAAATAGACTCCAAAAAGAACGTGGGTGGAAACGGTCAGTTCATTTTAAGTCATTCTGCGCTGCTGATGGGTTAGTTGAGTTAAACATTTGAATCAGACGAATAATGATGGATGAATCCACATTAATGTGTCAATTTTGGTAGCCCTAATAAAAATGAATATTTAATTGGGGTAAATCCAAATTAATCCACAGAAACGCTGTGATTAATCTGATTGAAAGTTAAGAAACATCACACGTTCACACTTGCATGATTGTGAAAAGGAGTAGGAAGAAGCAGAGCTTGTTTATTTGTTAACGATGTCAGCGTAAAGAATAGACTGTGTAACAATAGATGACTCATGCAGTCATGTAGCCTTGCAGAATGTCAATAATGTCGCTTTTACTGATGTAACACATTTTCTTCTATTGACATTAACGTGCAAGAACTCAATTCCCAGAGTTCAAATTAATCGGGGGAAAAAAACGGAGCAACGGGGCTTGAAAAAGCAGCCCCCGTGCTTATGCGAGTGCAAGCAGCATCTCAACGTCAGTAAAGTGGATGATGGTGCTCAATTGAATGAATAAAGCTCTTAAACACGATGTAACATAACAGCATCCTAACAGCCAAGGCAGTGTTGCCACCTCTCTCTCTTTCTCACTACAGCCTCGCCCTCCCCCACTCGTACCCGCCGCTCTCATTTCCGCATCAGAGGTTTCATAAATATAGCTAGCTTACAGAGAAACAGTGTTCACCCTCTGGGTATACCCGTTTGTTTGTGCTTCCCCCTCAGCATAAATGCATGAAAAAAAGAAAAAAACAACAAATGATGCGCAATTTGTGGGATTCCAGCGAGCAGCAGGAGAGGACGGACGAGTAAAAGGCCTGCGATGAGGCAGTGCAGCGTGGAGGAATTCATTTGCCTTTCAAACAAGCTTATCTTATCACAGAAACGTGGAGATGAAAGAAGGACATAAGAGTGCCGCCGTGCCACCGCAGGACATTTACACCCCTCCCACAGGGAAAACAAAGCAAAACAGAGCGGCGGTCTGATAGTGCCGTCACCGCCTCGGTTAGCCCCGGATCGATGCCTGTGCACATTTAAAGCGCACCAGCTAATTGTTTTCAGCATCTCTGATTTCTTGTTGGGGTTTGCAACGTTTGTTATCAGTGTCCATCTTCTGGCGCTGCTTTTGGTGTCAAAGTCAGTGTGGACGTGCCTCGTTGTTGTCTTTACTTATCTCCTCACACGGTGGTGGTAAAACTATGAAACAGTCAGCTGGTGCTGGGGGGGGGGGTTGCACGAATACCTGCTGAGGCACCCAAAGGGATTGTGTGTGTGTGGGTTGCGGAGGGGACTGAAAATGAAACAAGGCAGTCAATGAGACCCACACACTGACAGTTGGGCTTCACACTCGGCTTGACACGCTGACTGTCAGGATGAATCTGATTTATTGCAGCCATCTTGTGATGTATGTCAGACATCAGGCTCTAATGGGGAATTCGCAAAATTCATGATTTACTTTTATTTCCATTCAAAGACCTAGCCCGTATTTTTTTGTCTTTGTTACGCTATAAATTTGCAATGTATTTGCAGGCATAATTGGTGAAACAGGTGAAAAAAACGATCCCCTTTTCCCTCTGGATACTTATGGCGCAACAATTATGGATCAGGCAAGAACACAGCAGCTTTGTTGTACCAATATTATGTTTTCTTTGGTAGTCGGAGGGTGTGGTTATGTAAGGGGGGTAGGCAACCACTAGCTATCGATTTGCCTCTTACCCCAGCGGATGTGAGGAAATGAATTACAGTATTAAACCTTGCTTTCCGTTATTCGCTCCAAAAGGTGTAAAAAACATACAAAAGCTAAAAAAATACATTTTATAGAGAATAATTGTGGTTTCACATGCACAAAACAACGCAAAATTATTCTACATGACAAATGAAACAAACACCATTTATACCTTCATTGAAGACACGTTAGCAAAGACAGCGAGGAGCAGAAAGAGAGGCCATCTTCTTCTTTCTAGAATTTAACAGTTACTCTCACCTTCTTCAACAAATTGCTGGCACTCGCAACTTTCTTTGGCCTGACAACAGGTTATTTTGCAGCTGTACGCAATAAAAAAATGCACGGAGAGTGAGTCAGCAACACGTAGGGTGCTTTGTTTGGGCACTCGGTTACGCTGAATGATACCCCACAGGGAAAACAGACCAGTTTGTAACGTGCGATATCGTATGAATACCAAGGCAAAATGTGGGCAAAAACCCAATCATACGAAAACCAGAAGTTTGACTACCCAATTTGGGGATGATCCACAGAGCCGCATCAGAGCAGTAGAAGCGAAGCGCTTTCACACAGTGACTCGGCATCCATTAATCAGGTCTTTAGACACGCAATGACAATAAAATGCAGTCAAATCTTAGTTTTCGTTGTATGTTTTGGTTTTTCTTGAAGATTTGTACCCTTTTGGCACACTGTCTCGGTTTTCATAGAATTGTACGCGTAACAAACGAGTCCGTTTGACCTGTACTGTACGCTTCTGTGGAATCGAGTGCCCAAACAAACTGACTCACTGTCCGTGCATCCATGAATCATTTTGCATGACTGCTCACACAACAGGACGGGTATTTTTTGGGTTAAAAACACGTCATCTTGAGCTGGTTGCATGCAGTCCCTTTAAGGTCACTAAAAAGGTTCTTTCACAGCTCCAACCCTGTCTGTCTGCTCAGGTTCACGGAAATTGGTTCATCATATTTTTGCATCATTCTACAAACAAATAAGAGTGCAAAGAGAAATCGGTTAAAAAAAGCATTCCACCAAGCACAGGTCAATCTAGTGTATTTTGCGGGTAAAACACAGCCATCACACGCTCTATTCCGTCCACACACACGCACACACACACACGCGCCCCAATTGCCGTTCTCTATTCCATTCTCCCCGTGGATCTATTTCTCGGTGCGAGTCAGGTTCATCCTCTGGCCTCAGCCATTGAAAAAAGGTCAAGCTGCCGAGTGGAATGGCAATAACGCCCCTGAAATGGTACCATCAGTGGAACATGATTGATCAATTGAATTCCATAGCACAGAAAAATGTGGGATTAAGTAGAGTATTATACGCACAATGAGTTGAGGCATGGTGTTCATTCCAAGTTCATTTCGCCTCCCTCCTCCGCTGGCAGATCAGGCAATCAATAGCGGCCTTGCATATCATATATCACCGCCAGCTCGCCCGGGAGAGAACATAATCTGCTGCAAATTTAGAATGACAGATTTGTACGGGAGCTAAAGCCCTCATCCGCTGTTGGCGGCGCGAAAGCGGAGGGGGGTCCCTGGAATGCTGGCTAGAGGTTTTCCCTGCAGATCTTTTTTACCCTCTTCCAGACTTGATGAGTGTGCCACGGTGGCTCCCTGGCTGGGGTGATGGGGTCAGAGATCGGGAGAGCCGCAGAAGCATGGGCTCATTTGTTTATAAGGTGTGACTGTGCCAGGAAATGCATACGGTTGCCCTCGCCGCCCCGTCCTCCCTCAACCCACCGAGTATCATCCTCACTCCATTCTGCTTTCCAGAGGACAGGCAATATGTGTGGGGGGTAGTAGCCGGAGAAAGAGGAAAAGAGAAGGGTAATACATTGAGGAGGAAATAGTAGCGTTAAATAATGGCTCTCCATTTCCCCGCCGGCAGAATGAGAAGCTCTGTACGTAATCGTCGGGCCCACTTTCTCCCCGTGCGCTCTCCTTTACAAGTATATATTTGCACTGAAGGTAATCCATCAATTACCACACACCTATCACATGATGACCGCGCTGATGGTGGAGGACGCCGAGTGTATGACGGGGTGAGAGTAAAGAGAGGTAGATCAAAAAGGCAGACATGCCGGTTGTTCCCTTGCAGTTTAGTGCTGCTGCTCCTCGTGCCGTCACTCTTAAAAACACAAAGCCTCCTGGGATACGGCCAGCTCAAAGCTTGGAGTCTCAGTAAAAAAATACAAAAAAGTTAACCTTGTGGATTTGATGGCTTGTCACTGCAGTGATGCCTTCAAGGTCCATCTTTGGAACACACACAAGCATCGCTGTCACTGCTGTTTGCTCATTTGCTTCCCTCGGCCTAACCAAACACACGTCGATCAGGAGAGATCAGGAGGTTCTGAAATGGTCATTTAAGTTTTTATTTTGACTTTTATTTAAGCCATTTTAATACAAATTTATTTTTCATATACTTTTATTCAAATCATTTTATTTGTATTTATTTTTCATATACTTTTTCAAGTCATTTTTATTTATATAATTTTTTATATACTTTGAAGTGATTTTTATTTTGATTAATTTATTTTTATATACATATAATAGTTTTGATTTGTTTATACGTTCATTGAAGTCAAACCAAGCAAATGCCATCTTTTGAAACACATCTTAATTAGAGGGATGTATTATTTCCTCAAGGAAATGAGGAAGAACATGATGACTGCATGCATGCAAATTGTAAAATAATGATACAATCACATGAAATATAAAAGTTGTGATGAATAAGACCACTAAATGTGATATTCCACTGCACAGTGACTATCAGACATCATTTATGACCCACACGGAACGAGGCCCACGCGTTGAGAACGGCTGAACTGGAAGATATATTGCAAGCCGGGCATTCATTCATCCATTCATTTGTCATATCTTCATTGAATTCCTAAAGATGCACTCCCACTACAAACCTTGTAGAAAGTGCAGGGGAGGACCGGAAGCTCCTCTGCAAAGAGGGGGGGAGATCGGTTCCTGGAGGACTAATGAAATGGTGCCGTATGTGGCTCATTGAAATTTCTGGATAGTTCCTTTCAAGTTGAATCCAAAATGACGGAACAATGAACTTGTTGTTGAAGTGGTTTTAGTGCTGTAATACGGACGCTACCAACCACATTTGAAGTAGCTACTGCCACATGTCGCTTGAATTTTGCTTTCTTGTCTCGCTATTGTATTTTAAAGTTGGGTTTTTTGGTTCTCTCCAACTGTCTTTAGGCGGCTCGGATGGTTCAGGACCAGGCAGCGATTCTCAGGGCAGCGTGGAGAGTTTAAGGAAGCACCTGCGAGCGGACGCCTTCACCCAGCAGCAGCTGGAAGCCCTGGACCGCGTGTTTGAGCGCCCATCCTACCCAGATGTCTTCCCCACGTCCGAACACATCAAACCCGAACAGGTAGGAAGCGGATACGCGTCCTAACTGCAGATTTTTAGTACAATCACGAATAAGATAAAACCTCTAGCCTATTACAGCGGGTAATCTTTATTTACATGAATCCCTGAGTTAAACAACAAGAGAAGATTAATTTTGCGTGTGAACTCTATGCGGGTGTCCTAATTGAGTTCATTTTCATCTCTGCGCGATCGCTGGGAATTACAGCAGCGATAAATCAGAGGGACAGCGCCGCAAGCCCCACTACGCACTCCCTAATGCAGCTAATTACCAAAAGTGATTTCTACGGCAAGATCAATACCAAAACGAATTGGAAATGACTTGCAATCACAAAAAGCAGAGGAGAAGGTATTAAAAAGGCAACGTGGGGGGGGACTACCGAAAAGTGGTCCAGGAAAATCTGTTTTAATTGAAGGCAATATTAATCAGGTTGCTTTTGTGCTCACCCTCCTCCTTTTCCTTTCCTCCTTGTCTTGCGCTGGTGAAAAGGTGGGGTTCGCTTGCTATTGGGGGCTTGTCTGGTGTCTGCGTCAGAGCATTAAAAAGCCATTTTGAAGAGGCCGGGCCTCAATAGGCCTCATCCCTCCCACACTTCTGGCAGCCATGTGGTCGAGGTCATTCTGTGCTCGCCACTCGCCCCCGTCCGCCCGGCCCACAGCTCATCTGCATGACAAAATGGCTCTCATGCTGCGGAGGCCCAGTGGAATAGAGAGGAACATCCAGCCTAGTGCCACGGAACAGTTGTAAGCAGACAATTAGAGTTTATCTGGGATAGAGGCGGACAAGACTGGGGTCACCAGCTCACCCCTGAGGGACCCCCCCCATCCCATTGAGACAAACAGATGCCCTCTGATACAAGCACTCTCAGGGCACACACTTATCCCCTTGAAGGAGGTGTCATCACATGAAAGCAACTAATATAAGCATCCTTAAAGTGGATCAATGCAATTCGCCAACAGAGCACCAAATAAAATCCATGTGCCCTAAAACGCAGCAATGAAAGATGAGAAGACGCAAAACATGATGTATTGATTGATCATCCTCTAGGTAAAGCACAATGGTGGAGTTTTCTTTTTCGGGGGCTTGTACGCTCCTTTAAAAACCACAAGCACATGTCTCTCCTGTAACAAAGCCCTGAATGTCTCCTCCCTTGACTGGTCACAGGGATGACTGCAGTGGAGCACAAAGCGCCAGCTGACACCCCGTCCTTTCACTCTTCTCCCAATCTCGCTCTCATCCTGCCTTCTCCACAGACAAGGCCCTAATGCGTGCATACATCATCCAGTCTCGCAACGGCACAGGAGCTATCCGAAAGGAATCCCATTGGGAGATATCATTATGAACGCACAGCAGAACACAGTGGTACCGCAATGGTTTGACCAAAACCCAAACGTACGAAAGCTGAGGCAATTTTTCCCAATGGGTAATAATGTAAATCCAATGACTCCATTCCAGACACCCAAAAATATTATTAGTGTGCTTTGTTTGGGTGCTCCATTTCGCAGAACGATAGACCACAGGGCAAATGGACTAGTTTGTTACGTGAAATACTTGGGTCGTCACAAGATCTCACGAGATTCAAACGTGATGATACACATTATCAGTCAAAAGTTTTTAAACAGACTAATTTTTCTAGTTCTTGATTGAAATTCAAGAGGTTCAAGTCCAGTGAGTGGCTTGAAATGGTACAAAGGTAAGTGGTGAAGTGGCAGAGGTTAAAAGAAAGGTAAGGTTAGTTTCAGAATGATACTGTTTCAGGAACCACAAAATGGGTCAACAATTTAAAGCTGTTGTGCAGAAATGGAGGTTGATCAACCAACTCATTCCTACAGGAGGACTTACTATCTCCTCTGTCTGCATAAAAACACACTGTGATACTATACCCTGGTCAACATCAGTTGAACAGCATTCTACTGGAGAAAGTCATTTGTTGCTCCAAAAATGGCAAAAAAAAAAAGGGAATGACCAATGGAAGAGAGACAGACCATCTTAACACTTCAAAATGGAGCTTTTTCCTCCACAGAAATTGGGGTGTTCTAAAACTTTTGAGCAGTAGCATATCTCATTTTGAGCAAAGCTATCTCGCGAGAAGAGTGCAGCCAGATATCTATCAGACTGTGAACTACAGCATCGCTACTGTGAATGAAAATAAGCATAATATGCACATAGTACACGAGGGCAGGATTGTAACCACATAAACCTTGTAATCCTACCGCCACTCGGCATTCCCAGCGTCACTTGCTCATGACATTTGACTGCTGCGGTATTAATGTCCACGCAAAAGCTATAGTAATTCTACATTTGATCAAACTTACTTAAGATTTGTCAGATCAAAACACCATCGCTGCATATGACTTCAATCAAAAGGTGATAGTAGAGTCTAAATCTTACTTCCCGGTACAGCACTCATTGAAAATGTAGTTCTTTTAGTGTAAACATGAAGTATGTATCATGACACCCCTGTGTAATAAAGAACTGTATGCAAAAACGGGGGCTAAGCTTTGAATTTCTGCATTTTGCCTTGCTTGATAAAGTATAGGCATAAAATACGTACAGTTAAACACTTTGTAAGGCTCAACAAGATGTAGGACTGGCACATTCAACATCTTAATGGCAGTAGACTACCAAGGTTGCTGGTCTTCTAATATTAGTTATTGTTATGCGCTAACATACGTGTGTATGCACTTCTGCTAATACACAAGCTATCACACTATTGCATTGACACGTTGCAGCAAGACAAGTTCTCCTTACCAACGTGCATCGTCGTCATCAGAAGCTACTTTTAGAAAGGACCAAGTTGGACTGTATCTACATCAATGTCATCAATCAGTCCAAAGTACCAAATATCCCGTTGGTTAATTGTATTTATTTTGCATTTTGCACGCAGGCCAACGAGTACTCCCTCCCATCCCTGAACACCGGCCTGGAAGACGTGAAGCCGAGCCTCTCCAGCAGCGGCAGTTCCGAGCTGGCCTCAAGCGTTTCCCAGAGCTACTCGGTTGTGACAGGTACGGTCCAAACTGGCGCCAGCTAGACTACCCCAAAGTAAAGTGCAACAACTTCATGTTACCCTGACACCTCGCCCCTCTGAAATGACCTTTCCATCATCAAACCGTACCCTTTTTTACACGTTTTCCCACTCACACTCCGACTCATTCCACTTTCCATTAGCGTGCGCTATGCAGGTAGTAACAACTGATGACTACAAATACCCCCCCACCCTGGTTTACGGCTTCCAATAACACAGTATGATAATTAGCCATATTCTGCCACGTTAGAGATTCTAGTTTAGAACTTCACGTACATTCATGGGAAATACCTACTTTTATCATCCTTCCCATTCACTGCTTGCTTGGGACAAATTTTTACATTTTCTAAAGGGTACAGAGGGCGAGGTGATAGACATTATCATCTGCAGGGGTGTCCAAACTTTTTCCACCGAAGGCCACATGCTGAAAAATGAAAGGATGCAAGGGTTTTGTAAAGCAACACACGTAGAAAAGCTTAGAAGTTCTTTTTCGTTCAAGAAAATACTGCATGTCAGCTTTTTCATACAGGTGAAAAAGACCATTTTTACCAAAACATTAATATTCTACTATTAGTATCAACTTCACTCTTTGTTCTTTTTTCCACATTTTTGCTGTTTTTTTAATTTTGCAAATATTTCAACTTTCTTAAATATTTGACATTATTCCCCTAATATATGACTTTATTTCCATAAAATTTAACTTTATTCCCCTAATATTTGACTTTATTTCTATAATATTTAACTTTATTCCCCTAATATTTGACTTTATCCCCCTAATATTTGACTTTATTTCCATAATATTTAACTCTATTCCCCTAATATTTGACTTTATTTTCATAATATTCAGACTTTGTTCACGTAACATTAGAACTTTTCCTCAACCTAATAAAAAAAAATACAACTTTATTTGTTGCTTTGTTTCTTATAATATTACGACTTAAAAAAAACGTACCTTTTCTTTAATATTTCAACTTTATACTACTAAAATGCCATTTTTTTCTAATGAACTGATTCCGACTGAATTCCGACTCTCTCATTAGATTACAACTTTTTTCTGTTATTATTTTGACTTTATTCTTGTAAAATTACTGCAGATTTTTTCATTTTTGCTTATTTTTTCTGAGTAGTTTTCTTGTTAAATTATATTTTTAGCACATGCCACGGCCAATAAAACAGCTGCGGGCCACACTTTGGACACCCCTGATCTAAAGCGATAAAATCCTACCCGGCCCGTTAGCATGCTCCTGTGCTAGAGCCAGATCAGCCCGCTAACAGATTGAGAGGGAACACTTGTCGTAAGACAGCTGCTGCTCTGGCCGTCGTCATCAAAGGCGATGATGGCCTGCTGATTGACAGCGCCTGGCTGCCCACCTCGTTGCAGAAGAAGGGACGGAACCGCTAAAATAAGACATGTGCGAAGCAGCAGGTAACGGTGCAGGTGCGGTGTAATAAATAGCTCTAATAACCGGGCTCTGGACTGCACGGAGGCTGCTGGTTAATTGAAATATTGCTTCATTGTGGCGGTTGAGGTTTACTGAGAACAACATGCCAGCCTTTTTAATAAAAGTCCCATAATTGTGCAGCGGACGTGTGTGTTTAAGAGAAGGAAAGACGAGGACAGCATGATTGAAAACTGCACTGGCCCTTCTCAAATGATCCCTGCAGCCCCCACCTTCCCCTATCAGAAAAGAAAGACCCTCTTTTTCCTCCCTGAGTATGTGGGAGGTGGATTTGCCCAGAAAGTTGGGCCTCAAGAGAAGAAAGGTGTGCTTTTTTTTTCTTTCTCTTTTCTGCCGGACTCCTCCTATATGAAAGCCGTCTCGCTCTGGGGAACACATGCAGAACAGGTGGCCTCCGAGCCACCTGGGGGGCCGGGGGCCACCGAACACGATGCATGCAAGAACCGTCGCAGGATAACAAAAACAACTTTCATTTCAGATTGCTTTTATGGCTTCATTTTTGCAGCCATGCAAAGACGGATGAGATGTAGGCTGTTGGTCCACGACATCAGCAAATAAGACGAAATGACCTCCCTCACTTAGGCTGCCATCCAATTATCAATAAATTATTCTCTCTTACTGGAGCGGCAGCGAGGAGATGATATTCATTCTTGAAATCTTTTCAGCTCCAAATTAAAATTCACACAGTTATTGATCTTGTTGATTTTTATGTCCTGAAATTTGCATAAACTATTAAAGATGAATGATTAATGAAGAGCTTAGGTTGGTGTTCCAAGGTTGCAGTCGCTATGGTGTCCTCTGTTTACCTGAACAAATGAAAGAAACGGCTGGCGAGGAAAGACAATTTAGTCAGGCAGTGGTTCTCAAATAATTTGGCAGCAGTTTTTCTACTCGAAAATCTTATATTTAATGAGAAGACAGTACAGTATGAGGTACAGTAGTCCCTCGTCTATCGTGGCTAATCGGTTCCAGAACCGACCATGATAAAATGAATATCCGCACAGCAGGATTCCTTATTTATAAATGTAATATTTTCGTAGGAGAGCACTGAAAACCTGTTGATGACCTCCTAAATGTGTTTTATTAGAGCCCTCTAGACATGAAATAACACCCCTATTACCCAATATAGTAGACTACAGTAGTAGCAAACCTTGTTGCTCTTCTTCTATGGCAGATAGAGATGCTCCGATTAGGGTTCTATGCTGCCGATCATCCAAGAGTGTGATCTATATTTGTCAATTTATGATGGGTGCTATTGGCCAGGGCCACCATTAGAAAATTCACAACAAGGGCCCCTGGCAAATACTGTAGATAATTATTCAAAAATACACTTTTGGGCGGATAGTTTTTTTGGTTTTTGCCTTTAGTGTTGGGAAAGGATTTTTGTACTATTTGACACAAACCTGAATTTAATTTGATGCATGTTTCAGAGTAATGCCAACAGATGGGAAATAAATTGTTCAGTCATGTATTTTTTAGTTCAAGATGACAAAATGAACAGAGTGAAATAATAGAAGTAAATATCTTTATGAAATGAAATGCACAGCGCATAGAGCTAGAACGCAAGAAAAGGGGAAGATCAATGGTTTTGATTGGCATGGATCGGAGCTGTCAAACTGAAGCCGTTGAGGTACAGACTAGCGTTGATTCTCGCGGCAATACGAGACCAAGTGCGTCCCTGGTCGGCTCAAAACGGGCGTTGGCAACCACGTGACAGCACGCATCACGTTCATGTCATGTTTGTGTTGTTATAACACGAACATGTCGCCACCGCACGGCTGTCGGTTTTTGTGATCCACTTTGAAAGGCATTCATCAGCACATGCCAATCATGTGATGTTTAGGAAAATCGGACGATACTAATCGGTGGCCGATGGATCAGAGCGTCCCTCATGACAGGCTTTCAAATAGCACCACAGAGCATTGTCGCCGCATACAGGAGTATGAATAGACGGCACCCTGCTGACTCTCGGTTGAGAATGACTGCTGACAGGCTAGCGTTGTAAAGTTGACACTGTGTGTATACCGATCGGCCCGGCCCGCTCCACGGACCTACTGACCCACTAACGGCATGACTCCTAGGCCATGTAGCGATGGGGAAATATAGTGTTTTTGTTTTGTACAAAGTGTCGTGCTTCCTGCTTATTTCAGGTGTGGGCTGTGTTGGTTTGTGTCCGTATGACACTCGCAGCGGTGCCAGAACGTCTGACCCTTTCTTTGTGTGCTTGGAGATGAATGTTTATATCGCCCCCATCGCCCCCGCTCCACGGCAGTACATTAACCTTTGAATACACTTTTCATGCCGAATACATCTGCAAATGAGGAATTAAATCTGTTTGAGCATTTTGAAAGCAGATGCCAGAAAAGTGGTTTGTTCACCAAAGTTCCTTGGAGTGTGTTTAAGGATATAATGCCCACTTGTGAGAAGACTACAGTAGTTTGAACACATCACTCAGAAGGGCCGCGGTTGGTTCTTAACAGTCCATTTCTATGGTTGATGGGGTCTGCGGACACGGCGTCGGCTTGCGGAGCGGCAGACAGACGTTAAGAGAACTCTATAGCGTCTCCAGTCTCTTTCGGAGACATGTTTGCTGCGAGAGAAGGGTCCCAACGGACTGCACAAGTTTATCTTCCATCTCCATCATCAGGGCCGGTGATTTGACAGGCTCCCTTTTTACCCGGGGCTCAGTCTCGTCTCCAGGACAATAAGCAACACAGTGTCTGATTAGTTTCAGAGTTCACTGGTCTTGAACGAAGCGTTGGTACCGGTAAGTTGTTGCGCGGTCCAACCGCTGTCTGTCTGACAACAGTTGCTCGGGTGTTGAGAAAACAGAAGGCCTGTTGAGGTAGTACAACAGCATGATTGGCAACCTTCAGTTTTGGATTCCCATGCAATGTTTTGCAATGACCTCAATAATTCGGGCCCAAATTGGATGTTACATGTCTATGATGTTTGACACAAACATGAGTGAGTACACACCTCACATTTCAGCAACAATGTGTATTCAAGTAAGCACAGTCAAACCTCGCTTTTTGTGTGATTCAAATATTGTTGGAAATGTTGGCCTCATTTTTTGTACACTTTGTACACTGGATTTTGTACAGTATCCCGTGTAACAAACTAGTCCGCTAGCGTTACACATCCAACGCCTTGTTGACTCACTCATCATGCATTTTTTTCATTGAGCGCGACTGTCAACAGCATCAAACTGTTGTCATCAGAAAATAAATGTATTTTTAACTGTACAGGCCATATTTTAGGTACCATTGTGACATTACTAAGTGTTCTACACGTATAGAGATAAGTAAAGCACTACTAAATAGAACAAAAGAGAAACGGAATTGAATTCAATCTCGCCGGATGCATAGGAAGTCTGCATCAACAATCCAAGATTCAAGATTCAAGAGAGTTTTATTGTCATGTGCATGGTAAAACAGCAGTTATACCATGCAATGAAAATCTTATTCTGTTCATTCTCCCACGAAAAGAAAGAAAACACAAGAAAGAATAAGAACATAAGAAACATAAACATAAACATATATATCAATAAATTAAGCAACAAAAACAGAAGAGACATTAATACAAATAAATAATACAAATAAATAAATAAATAAATAAATAAAGTGCTATGAGTGTGTGCGTGTGTTGCGTGCGGCGTGTGTGAGTGCTTTGTTGAGAAGCCTGATGGCCTGTGGGTAAAAGCTGTTTGCCAGCCTTGTGGTCCTGGACTTCAAACTCCTGTAGCGTCTGCCTGACGGTAGGAGTGTGAATAATGAGTGTTGTGGATGTGTGCTGTCCTTGATGAGGTTGTGTGTTCTGCGTAGGACTCTAGATTTATAAATGTCTTGCAGTGAGGGGAGGGCTGCCCTAACAATGTTCTATGAGGTCTTGATCACCCGCTGGAGTGCCTTCCTATCACGTGTTGTACAGTTACCGTACCAAACAGTGATGGAGGCGGTAAGGACACTTTCCATAGTGCATCTGTAGAAGCAACTCAGGATTGTGGTGGACATGCCAAATTTCCTCAGTCTTCTCAGGAAGTACAGTCTCCTTTGGGACTTCTTCAGAATTTGTTGGGTGTTGTGAGACCAGGTGAGGTCCTCGCTGATGTGTGTGCCAAGGAACTTGAAGGTTTTCACCCTCTCCACCTCAGTCTCATCAATAAACAGGGGTCTATGCGGCTCCTTTTCCCTTGTTCTTGGGTCGATGATCATCTCTTTGGTCTTATCTGTATTGAGAAGGAGATTGTTATCACGACACCAAGCTAAGAGGTCCGCCACCTCTCTTCTGTATGATGTTTCAACACCACCAGTGATCAGTCCGATGACTGTAGTGTCATCCGCAAATTTAATGATGCTGGTGTTGTTCTGGGAGGCCACGCAATCGTAGGTGAAGAGCGTGTAGAGGAGCGGACTCAGCACACACCCCTGTGGGGTCCCAGTGCTCACAATTCTTGAGCTGGATGTGCGGTTGTGGACTCTGACTGACTGGGGTCTGCCTGTGAGAAAGTTAAACACCCAGTTACAGAGGGAGGGTGACAAGCCAAGTGTGAGGAGCTTATTTGTGAGTTTGTGGGGGCTGACTGTATTAAAAGCAGAGCTATAGTCTATAAATAGCATTCTGACATATGTGTCCTGGCCCTGTAGGTGAGAAAGGGCTGTGTGGATGGCAGTGTTGACTGCATCATCCGTGGACCGGTTCTGGCGATATGCAAACTGTAGAGGGTCCACAGTTGCCGCCGGGATGCTCTTTTTGATGTGGGTCATGACTATTCTTTCAAAGCACTTCATAACAATAGGAGTGAGTGCTATAGGGCGATAGTCATTCAAGCAGGTCACGTTGCTCTTCTTGGGTACGGGCACTATGGTAGTGGAGTTAAAGCAGGTCGGTACAGATGCTTGTGCAAGCGACAGGTTATATATGTCAGCAAGCACATCAGCTAGCTCTGATGAGCAAACCCGAAGTGCACGTCCTGAGATGTTGTCTGGGCCTGCTGCTTTTCGTGGGTTTGTTTTGTTTAGAACCCTGCGCACATCAGCTGATGTCACCATGAGAGGTGAGTCCTGTGTGCTCCCCAAGTCCAGCCACCCTCTCTGCTCATCAGGAGTTTGGGAGTCAAAGCGGGCATAGAACTTGTTCAGCTCATCAGGAAGTGTGGTATGACTGGACGTGGCTACGCTACTCCGCTGTCGATAGTCTGTGATGTGCTGGAGCCCCGCCCACATGCGCCCCATGTGCCCCAATGAGTCCCATCCATTCATCATTTACAGTTATTTCATATTTTTTTCTGCATGTAAAACTATAATTAGTCAAATAAAATGTATATTTTGTAAATATTTTTGGGTGTCTGGAATGGATGAATTGCAACATTACAGTTCTTGCCCCTTTATGGCGGTGAATTGGTTCCAGAACCGACAATAAAGGATTCCATGTTAATAAATGGAAAATGTTCATAGTTAGAGCATAGAAAACCTGCTTACCGTTTTCTAAATATGCCTTTTAACATTATTAGAACCCAGTAGACATGCAATAACACGCCTATGTCACCTTTACACTCCTATTGTTCATGATTACATCACATTGTGCAACTCTTATGCTGCAGGGGTTTTCGACGGCTAGCAAGCTAACCAGTTAGCCTCAAATTTATTTCTTCTAACTTTAAGAAGCCAAAAACTTACCACTTCCACACAGAATGGGAGAACTTTTTTTCATTCTATCAACGTGCGACATGCCATGGCTGACTTCATGACTTCATGCAGTGTTATGGTAAAGTCGTGTAAGCTAATGTCTCAATGTTTTGTGTCATTACTGCCACCTTGTGACCACAATTTACATAATAATTACATTGACATGTTTGGACTAACAACAGACCATAGTCTACCACCACATTTCTGAAAAACAGCAATATATCGAGTATTATATCACTGTATTTCGTATGGGAAAAATTGCCTCGGTTTTTCTACATTTCAAAACATAGACTAGAAGTAACACCCCTATAGTCACCTTTACACCTTTACCCAATATTGTAGACATAAATAAAAATAAGACATTTTTAATATAGACTCACACATTAGCATTGGGAGAGTTCCGTACAAGTAAATGAATTTATATGAATTTATTTACAGCTCTTTCACATTGGAATAGAAAAACGTGTTGATTGTGTTTGATCATTCTGACCGTGCTGCACAGGTAACTTTAGTTCCGTTTTGTAATGTTGCAGCGTCCTCAAAAATCAAAACATTTAAGAGCTAGACTGATGTTCATGCCTTTGTTTTAAATAAAAAGTGTGTTCATACGGTACGTTTTTAAGATTTTGAAAATAAGTGTATGCATTTTAGATTCTAATTATTGGGTTTTAGACTATAACATGTTTTAAGAAAAAAATTAAAAAATTCAAATTATATAATCTAATTATATTATAATTACATTTGAATGAAAATAATAAAATAGGAATACATTTTTAATAATAAATAGAAAGAAATTTGAATAAGTGGAGATGATAAATTTGACAAATAATCAAAAACATTGCGGATAAATAGAAAAATACTTGAGTAAATAAAGTCACTGAATGACACAATTTATATATACAATGTATATATTGAGCAATAACTTATTGGTGATCATCAATAAAGGAATATTGTTGAATTTGACACGGTCCATGTTATTGTAAAGTAGTTAGCATCAAGTCTTTGTGAGTTTAATTCATCTTGAAGTTCATCTTCAAGTAGCAGACTCTTCCAGGGGAGAGAGAGTATTATTGCAAGCGTCTTCTTTTACTTGTGCCGCAAATGTGACAAACTTCAGCCAATTAAATGTGGCGTTCACTTAATATAATCCTTTAACTCATATTCATGCTGGCCACGCTCTAATTATTTGTTCAGGAAAAAACGAGCGTATGGGCTAGAAAAATATGACATGTTGAAAAATCCACCTTTATTGGGAAACGAGGAGGCTGGATGAGATTTGGAAAGCCTACTCTATGGGAAAGCAGTCGGTTAGACTGGCAGATTCCCTGGCATTGGCTTCATAGTGCTGACAGGGCCGATTCCACCCCCTCCCTCTGCATAGGGCAGCCCTTATCTTAATGAGGAATCGCAACACACAGTCTTGTTGTAAAACAACAATGATGTGGGGAAGCAGCTAATGAGCCTATCATGGTGTCGCGTAAGAGCCATCCCTCCCCGCGCGGGCCCCAGCCGAGAAAGCGGGCTCAGCGGCAGACGTAGAAAAGGTTTGTTTCTCCAAGTCCATTCTTTTCCTTATTTGTCCAGGTGATGGTGTTTGTTTGTCGCCCCCCCTCCCAAAAAAAATCCTTCGGGGGATGTCTTTTATGTGTTGTATGTTGATTGATCAGGCGTGATGTGTTGTTGCAACGGTTTACTGGTGCACGTTGGAGGAATTACATATTACATCATTGCCAGCCATGTAAATTACACATCACGCCGCAAGCTCGGCTTGTTTGGACTCCAAAGTCATGAGCGCATGAGTGGTCCTCACCGCGTGACGACTGTTTGAATCCCCATGTTGGTTTTGGTTGTTTAGCAATTCATACAGAACCACCATCGTAGCATGCATCTGCTTTGCAACTTGAGCTCCAGCCATAAAATGTAACAACATCCAATACAAGTTAATTGGCACTGCAAGGAAGGTATTCATTGAGTCCAGGAGTTTTCACTTCCAGATTCTGTTTACTCTCTGAGGTTTGCAGGTTTGAAAAACATATTTGTCATTATTTTTCTGAAGCTGCTGCAGGAGGAGGTCGTCCTCACACAAAACCGCCAGTCTAGCAATTTGTAGTGGGGTAATTACTCACTTTATGCGAATTATTAAACAGTGGTGCCTCTTATGGCTGCCACTAAATATTTTCTTTTTTTTCCTTCTTAGTCGTGTTAGGAATGGAATATTTTGAAGTGGGGTACATATTCACTTTACACTAATTATTATACAGTGGTACCTCTTAGGGCTGCCACTAACAATTTTCTTAGTTTTTTTTCTTAGTCGTGTTAGGAATGGAATATGTTACCTCTGCTTTGAGCATGACATGTTGAAGGTTTGTTGATAGCAGAAGCAAGGCACAAGATCATGGGACCTTTTTGACCGATATAAATCCATTTAACTGTTCTCATAGCTATCTTGCACACACACACATAGTTTGTAGATATGCCACCATTTTAATTTCTGTCTGAGGAGCCATTAGCTGTCCATGTGAGACCAGCTGGTGATTTTACACCCATTGTACCACCTCTCTGACAGAAGTCATAAAAGAAAGCAGAACAGGGTTCCTCTTTGGAGATTGATTGGACTTTGCTAAACCTTCGTTTAATCACTCTCTCCAGTGCTGGCATTACAATTGTTTGTATCTCCTCCTGTTTTCATTCAATTGAAATCTGTCCCTCAGACTCTGAGGCTGAGCTGTTAGAATAATACGATCTGGGGGGACTTTCGTCCTGAAAGAGCCCAACAATCGATTATTTTCTAAATCTGAAGCTTGTTTCGATTGATAGAGTAATCGGTTAGGCCCTAGATGGACCAAATCAATACGAAGCAAACAAAGCAACAGTTACTGCTTTGGTTCACAACATAGCAGAAAAGAAGCAAAAATGTCCAAAGCTGCTGTGTGTAAATATCTTGCTTTGCCCAAAACACAAAGATAATAGGTCTGCTTTCATGGATGACTGAGAACATTAAAAAATATTCACGTTTGAAATCAGAGGATGTTTACATAAAAAAAAAACATGAATGAAATACCAAAATAGTTGGTGATTAATTGAAAAATCAATTAATCCTTGATTGATTGATTGATTAACTGCTGCAACTCTTGTACCCTGGTTTTCATTATTAATTCATTCCGAAAGGTCAGACGAAAACTTAAATGTACAAAAACAGAGGCAGTTTTTCCCCATAGAAATACTGCAAATCCGATTAATTCCTTCCAGGCAACCAAACACACAAAAATTGCATTTTACAGAGAAGAATTCTAGTTTTCTATGCAGAAAACAATGCAAAATTAATTGGAAATGACAAATGAAATGAACATTTTTGAAGATTCTTGATGG
Source organism: Dunckerocampus dactyliophorus (assembly GCF_027744805.1). NCBI lineage: Eukaryota > Metazoa > Chordata > Actinopteri > Syngnathiformes > Syngnathidae > Dunckerocampus > Dunckerocampus dactyliophorus. The sequence goes on along the minus strand of NC_072832.1, from coordinate 166,620 downwards.
CAAAGATGTTGAGGACCAGAGAGAGAGGAGGGGACGGGGCGCCATCTTCACACTTTGCGATGAGTTCTTCCTTGAATTCAACAGCGTTTCTCACCTTCTTAATCATTTTTTGACCCCTTTGTGTAGGCACTTGATTGTGCGGAATGATGCAGTACAGGGCAAAAGGATTACTTTGTTAATGTGGGCAAACTGAGGCAACTTTTGGCCGAAAACTGAATCACATGAAAAGTGGGGCTTTGGAAAACCTTGGACTGTATTAGTGTTGTAGTGTTGTTGTATGATTATACTAGGGGGTGTTTGTCTGCTAGAAGTGCTTCTCAGTGTAACACAGAGAAGCTCTACACAACCACTAACGCTACAATTGTTGACTTTGGATCTCCTTAGGTTGTGCAGGTGTTCCTTATGAACTGTCGAGTGAGCGTCTATGTGCCCATGCATGTCCACATCTGGAAAATGGTTTCCCTTGTCTCTCCACCCAGCAGACGTTCACCCATCCCATCCACCCTCCATGTGCGTAAAGCGGGAGCCCCATGAGGCATCCTTTGCCCCCTTCACCCCCTCCTCTGTCGGGGACTCGGCTCTGGCTGACATCTTGTCCCACCAGTCGAGCCTCTCTGTAGATGCCTCCACTGCCCATGGCGCTTGCTACAGCCACTATGCCGGCCAGCAATTTATAGCAGGTACTGCTTTCACGCACGGCCCTGTGTAACCCCTTCCAATTTGCACTTAATGATAATAACTAACTCGTCTGAGATTTAAATGTGTCTTCCTAGGGAGAAGACTCAATCCCTTCCTGCTTTTTGTTGATACACAAGCAAAACTGCTTCCCGCTCATTAACACTAACAACTCTCTCCCCCCGTCTCACCCCGCTTTTCTCCCGCTATGACCTCTCCTGCTTGTCTCTTGGGTTAACAATGGGCCTCCTGGACCTCCTTGCCTCGTGACAGGCCCAAAGTCTGAAGGGGCGACAGGAGGCCATATTGGGGAGGAGGTTGTGGTGGCGCATAAGAGGTATAAGACTAGCTTTGGACCTGTAGCCCTCTGTCCTGTGTGCCCTTTCATCAAGCCAGACCTGCTGCTGTCACATTTCATTACGGGGCTGAATGTGGAGTGCAGATCAGAGAGCGCTCTCGGTGGCCTGCTGTCAACTGTTAAAGCCGCTTTAGAATGTCGGCTTATTAATGTGGTTGATGAGAACATGTCATCGTTTTAAAAACGCTCTTCAAAAGTCACGTGTACCGGTGCTATTGGATATGCTGACGATCTGTCCGAAGCAGGAGTCTCCAACCTTTTTCACCACGACAGCAACGTCACCAAAATAAAAAGAGGACAGAGACAATCGACTTTTGACAACGTCATCATCTCCCATCTTAACAAAAAACACCTGCAAGCAAACAACAGCAAGCTAACGTCATTTACTGACACAACTCTCTGTCCGATATCATCAATCATTCCATTACACTTACCGATATCAAGCAATACCGATATCGGCAGCAGCTCTTCTCTCAAACTCATGTTGTGAGGGATGCTCCATGTTGGCTTTCTTATCGATATCCGATATCCTCCAGCACTTCATTACCCATACCGATCTCACCAGTAGCTCTTCTCTCAAAGTAATGTCGACAAAGATGCTGCAAATTGGCTTTCTTACTGATATCCAATATCATCAATCATTCCATTACACTTACCGATATCAAGCAATACCGATATCGGCTGCAGCTCTTCTCTCAAACTAATGTCGAGAGAGATGCTCCCTATTGGCGTTCTTACCGATATCGCTATCGTCCAGCACTTCATTACCCATACCAATATCAGCTGCAGCTCTTCTCTCAAACTAATGTCGAGAGAGATGTTCCATATCGGCTTTCTTACCAATGTCTGATATCGTCCAGCACTTTATTTCCGACACCGATATCAACTGATACCGATATCGGCAGCAGCTCTTCTCTCAAGCTGATGTTGAGAGAGATGCTCAATGTTAGCTTTCTTACCCATAGTCGATATCGTCCTTCATTACCGGTACCAACATCAAGCGAGGCAATATCGGCAGCACCAGTACATGGAGTCTCTCCATTCAGTGGTTTGTCATGTGTGACCTTTTACCTTGTGGGTACGTGTGCAGGTCGAGATATGGCGAGCACCACCTTGCCGGGCTACCCGCCTCATGTACCCCCAACGGGACAAGGCAGCTACCCCACCTCAACACTGGCTGGAATGGTTCCAGGTGGGTGACACATCATTCATTTGATTTTTAATGAGGAGTATCCTTCAAAAGGAGCCTTGTAATGCATCCTTGTTGCTGTGACATGAAAAAAACCCTCCCTCCTCGCATGTTCACTAATGCGAGACTAGACGCGGAATCAAGGCATGCTTGTTATAGCCGTGTTAGATTGCGGTTTGCGTCTGCCGACGAGCACATTAGATGAACTCAATAGGCGATCACCACAATCAGTGGCCATGAGATAGGACAGTTCCTCTCAGTTACACTCCAGCTCCCAGCGCTCATTACCCTCACCGTGTCCGCGCGGCGCACGCTCACCAGCCCCTGTCGATAAACACCGCGTTTGCTCCTCTCTTCGCCTCCCCGGACACCCGGGGCTGTAGAGCGTATCTCTTTCCCCTCTATTTAACCTGCAGTTCAGGTTCATAGCAAACAGTTAAGGGTCAAAACACAGAGGCGTGGAGGGGCCTGTAAATATTTAAATCACTATCTCTCTCAGGGATGAGGTCTGGTTACACGACAAGCAGGGCGGATGTTGTACACAACATTGGGCGTACAGTAGATCGCTGCGTCAAACAATGAAAGCCGAGCTCCTTTGTGAGCTTGTGTCAAAGTCTAATCTGCATATTGACATGGCAATCCTCGGTTTTCATAACTCAGGTCTTCGAAGACGGCGTCTGCGCAGCCAGTCTTGTACGGTGGCTGAGAAGTACAAAACACAAAAAGCGAAACAAATTACAAAGACACCAGCAGGGAATGGAATGTACCAAATCTCAGAGTTATAGGAAGTGATAATGTTTGGACCAATGAGATCCGAGGAGTTGTTACATTCCTTTTCCGGTTAATGTTGGCAGCCCGAGAAGTGCAAAACACTTTCTAAAAGGAAAACAAATTACAGTTACACCACTCGGACGGGGATTGTACCCCTGTTATACCCCCATTAAAATATTTGATGGACTCCTGTAGTACATCTGTTCCTTCTGCCTGGTAAGTACCATTTAACAACTCCAACAACTGACATCAGGGGTTCCGAACCTTTTTGGGAACAAAGATGCCTTACAAATGTTCCAAGAACCCCCCCTTATAATACTCCAAAAATAAATTCTGCCATTTGTACTTGAAGGCATAGCAATTACAGTCAAACCTCCGTTTTCGTACACTGTCGTACACAGTTTTTGTACAATACTGTAGTCAAACTACTCAGTTTACCCTGTACTGTATCAATCCACCAAATCAAGCGCCCCAAACAATATATATACAGGTATGTATATACAGTATAATGTGTGTGTGGATATGTATATATATATATATATATATATATATATATATATATATATATATATATATATTTTATATATATATATATATATTTTATATATATATATATATATATTTTATATATATATATACACTGCTCAAAAAAATTAAAGGAACACTTCGAAAACACATCAGATCTAAAATTGGGGGAAAAATGATCTTGAATATCTTTCCAGATAATAATTGGTTGATGTATTAGTAACAAAATGATGCCACATCATTTGATAGAAATGAAAATGATCACCCTATAGAGGGGGGAAATCAAAGACACCCCAAAAATGAAAGTGAAAAAATGATGCAGCACACTGGTCCATTTTGCCAAAATGTCATTGTAGTAACTCAAAATGATTCTCAGTAGTTTGTGTGGCCCCCACGTGCTTGTACGCATGCCTGACAACGTCGGGGCATGCTCCTAATGAAACTACGGATGGTGTCCTGGGGGATCTCCTCCCAGATCTGGACCAGGGCATCACTGCGGTACCTGGACGCATGGAGGAGATTCCAGGAGACAGGTAGTTACTCCAGGAGAGCTGGACAGGGCCGTAGAAGGTCCTTCAACCCTCAGCAGGATCAGTATCTGCTCCTTTGTGCAAGGAGGAACAGGATGAGCACTGCCAGAGCCCTACAAAATGACCTCCAGCAGGCCACTGGTGTGAATGTTTCTGACCAAACAATCACAAACAGGCTCCATGAGGGTGGCCTGAGGGCCCAACGTCCTGTAGTGGGCCCTGTGCTCACTGCCCAGCACCGTAGAGCTCGATTGGCATTTGCCATAGACCACCAGAATTGGCAACTACACCACTGGTGCCCTGTGCTCTTCACTGATGAGAGCAAGTTCAACCTGAGCACATGTGACAGACGTGAAAGGGTCTGGAGATGTCGTGGAGAACATTATGCTGCCTGCAACATCATTCAGCATGACCGGTTTGGTGGTGGGTCAGTGATGGTCTGGGGAGGCATATCCCTGGAAGGATGCACAGACCTCTACAGGTTAGATAATGGCACCCTGACTGCTATTAGGTATCGGGATGAAATCCTTGGACCCATTGTCAGAACCTACGCTGGTGCAGTGGGACCTGGGTTCCTCCTGATCCACGACAATGCCCAACCTCATGTGGCTAGTGTATGCAGGTAGTTCCTGGAGGATGAAGGAATTGATACCATTGACTGGCCCCCACGTTCACCTGACCTAAACCCAATAGAACACCTCTGGGACATTATGTTATGGTGTTTAGGTGTATTATGTTTAGGTCCATCCGGCGCCGCCAGGTTGCTCCTCAGACTGTCCAGGAGCTCATTGATGCCCTGGTCCAGATCTGGGAGGAGATGCCCCAGGACACCATCCGTAGTCTCGTTAGGAGCATGCCCCGACGTTGTCAGGCATGCGTACAAGCACGTGGGGGCCACACAAACTACTGAGAATCATTTTGAGTTGCTACAATGACATTTTGGCAAAATGGACCAGTCTGCTGCATAATTTTTTCACTTTCATTTTTGGGTAGTCTTTGATTTCCCCCCTCTACAGGGTGATCATTTTCATTTCTATCAAATGATGTGGCATCATTTTGTTACTAATACATCACCCACTTATTATCAGGAAAGATATTCAACATCATTTTTCCCCCAGTTTAGATCTGATGTGTTTTCGAAGTGTTCCTTTAATTTTTTTGAGCAGTATATACAGACCCTTTCCAAAAAATTAGAATGTCATGGAAAAGTTGTTTAATTTCCATAATTCCATTCAAAAAGTTAAACTTTCATAGATTATAGATTCAGGGCCCACAATTCAAACAATTTCAAGTATTTATTTGTTTATTTTTACATAATTTGAGCTTCCAGCTCATAAAACCCACGAAAACAGGAATTCAAAAAATTTGAATACTATGAAGAAATCAGCCCAAATTTTGCAGGGCATGAATGTTTTAAACTGAGTGTCACACACTAATCATCTACTAAAGTCAAATCACCTGCACAGGCTTCCCCAGGTGTCGTTAAATTGCTTCAGTTTGGTTCAATTGTCTCAGTTGGGTTCAATATGGGGAAGACTGCAGACATGACAACTGGCCAGAAGACCATCATTGATACCCTCCATAGGATGGGTAAGCCACAAAAGTTCATAGCTAAGGAGGCTGGTTGTTCACAGAGTGCTGTGTCCAAGCATATCAATGGAAAGTCTAGAGGAAGGGCAAAATGTGGCAGGAGAAGATGCACCAGCAAAAGAGATGACCGTGGGCTTCAGCAGATTATCAAACAGGGAAGATTCAAGAATCTGGCAGAGATCCAGAAAGAGTGGAATGAGGCGGGTGTCACAGCTTCAAAAACCACCACATTGACAGCAAGCATCAAGGAAATCTGGGCTTCCATAACTCCCAGGCAATGCCACAGGCTGATTGCTTCAATGCCACGTCGCATCGAGGCAGTGATTAAGGCAAAGGGATTCCCAACCAAGTATTGAAGATTGACATATCGTTTTGAAAGTACCATATTTTGATTGATTTGATGTGATCCTAATTTCTTTCTTTTTTTTTTGCAAAAACCGAGAAGTAAATGGTGATTTCTTCACAGTATTCCAATTTTCTGAATTCCTGTTTTCGTGGGTTTTATGACCTGGACGCCCAAATTACGTAAAAATAAACAAATAAACACTTGAAATCGTTTAAATTGTGGGCCCTGAATCTATAATCTATGAAAGTTTAACTTTTTGAATGGAATTATGGAAATTAAACAACTTTTGTACAGTCAATCCTGTTTTAGCGGCCACCTTTATAGAAGGGCCACCTGCCTATAGCAGCCACTGAAAAATCCCCCCCAGCAAATGTACATGTTATAGACCCTGTGTATAGCAGTCACCTGTCCAACGCAGCCAGCAGCCACCCATTGTCTCCCTTGGTCAATATCTGACTGCATATAGCAGCCAAATTACCAACTCAAGTAGAAGCTTCATGCACGAAAAAGTTTTGTTTTTCAATCAATGAAGGCGTCGTGTGTAGACTTTAATTACTGAGTCCTAGCTCAGTCACAATCATTCACAAGATCCACACAAACTGTCAGTTGTTCCACATAAAAAAGCCGTCTTCTTTTGAGCTTGCTATTTCCTGGTCAAACATGTAACTTTAAGAGCATTTGCACCAAAACATGACCGCAAAGTAGGCTGGGAACAGGACGTGCTCCCAGCGACGCTACAATGAAAAAAAAAAACATATGCTAACATGCATGCGGCAGCGGGAGCAAAACTGAATTCGGTTGTACTTAACTGAATTATTTTATCAGTTATCAGTTATTATTAAGCCTCTAGCTTCCTTTTAGTAAGTAAAAACCTTGGCTATGATTGCACTACATTGTCATGTAGACCTACAAAGTCCACTTGGAAGAACAAGAGGTGAATAAATGTATTGCAACTGATGTGAAACTGATGAGGGGTAGGATTAAATAAGCTTTGCTTCTTCATACTCCTTTTTGGACATGCAAAATTGTGAATTGTACTATGTGATGTGCTACTGTTTGACTCATGCATGTTCAGGATTAAAACCATGAACCATGATAATAACAAGCCTAGTAGTGCTGTACAACTTTTATCAGCAGTCCGCAGTGCCATCTACTAGTCAACATTATTATTATTATTTTTTCCCTTTTTGTTTTTTTTCCTCTACTGGTCAACATTCAAACTGGACGCCAACCTGTCTATAGAGGCCACCTGTCTATAGCGGCCACTTTTGCAGACTCCCTCTAGTGGCCGCTATAGACAAGTTTGACTGTATATGTGCATGGCTCAGATCAAGGGTACCTAAGTGTTACATTTTGGGTAAAATTTCAAACTCGTGGATAGACCTTGGTAATGTTATAAACACAAACTTCAAACATTGCAAAACACACACCCAACATACCAGAGCTCGAGACATCTTCCATTTCCCATAGCAAACCTCCAAAGTTCACTCTTTGTTAAATGTAATGCACATAACTCGGTGTGCGCTTTATGCTGTTATCTCTGCATCAATTTGACTTTTGTAAGAAAAGTAACTTATATTTGAGAGAGTATCATAAAGTAAATAAAAACAAGTGACAAATCTAGATCTTGAGTTAAAGCTCTGAAAATATTGACCTTCAGTCCTTACCATGCCATTGTTGTATCATTTGTATTATTGTACAAAGACTACAAATCCCATCAGCCGTTCTTAAGACTGTAATGACATAAACTTTGACCTATCAACTCCACAATACAAGATAATCATTGCAGCACTGTGGCAACATGAGCCAGGATTCAGTGAAATGCACTGAGTGAGTGGTTCTTGAATTATCATGCTAAAGACAAAATTACAAGGCAATCTTTGACCTCCCATGAGGGACACGCTGATCGCTTCCGGGTTAAATACGTAGCCATTTATCGACCTACGAGAGGTAAAAACAACGGCTGTCAAAACGAGTTACACTGCTCGATAAACACAAAATTTGTAACTCACCCGACGAAAAAAATTATTTCAAAGTGCATAAAGATCTTCTCCAATATATATAAAAATGAAAAAATCTTACCTTAGACTTGACAATGTTTGCTTGATGCTGCCGAAGTCGTGACTGAACGTACATTACGCTAACACAAAATGGCGGATACAACGAAACATTCCCCTGCTGAACGTGTATTTGACGAATAACCGGCAGAAGGACACAAGTTTTGTTTGGACCAAGAAGGCACTTTTTATTTTCAAATTCAATATTTACTAGCAATACACAATTTACGCTGTGAGCTCGAAGTGTACGTACATTATTGGCCGGACGCGAAATTTGTGTGTTTTAGACTTTTTTTCAAATAATCTTTTTTTACTCTTTTATACACCAAAAATCACTTTAGTTGCAGAGTTGATTAATTATTGATTATTAATTATGAATATTTACCATTGTAATCATCATGGGGTTTGTTTTTCCATGGAATTATGTTCTTCAAAATTTTCAGCGGCAGGCGGACACAAAGGTAATGTACTTTTCACTAATGATTACACGACAGTTATTTTTTTTTACACTGAGAATATTTGAATAAAACATATTAGAAACCAATTTCAGACATCATTCTTTAATTCTAAGTAGAAATCATGACAAAATGATCAGAGAAAATATTGTTTATTTCACAACAAAAGTAGACATGCTTTACATGAAACATTTCAATGTCCAAATATAGACACTTTTTTAGAACATAGCCGTGCTAGCGCAAAATAAAAACATGAACAGGCTTAATTTATGGTTTGGTAAGCTTCCTGACTCTATAAACGTCAGAGTGATAGGGATAGTACACATTGTTAGAACAACAATTTCAAATACTACTCAAGTGAAGTTGAAGACAGCAAAGGGTACCCTTGATCTGAGCCATGCACATACAGTGTATAGATGTCTATAATAGAATAATAATAGATGTCCTGTAAAAAAATGCAAGGACAACAAGTCAGTTGTTATATATTATGTTACATATTTTCTTGTTCATTTGAATGCCTGATGCAACTGTTTGGACAAATATAACAACGACAACAAAAATAGCTCATAAGTGTTACATTTTTGGGCAGTACAATGCTATAGCTATTCATACAAGAACTCAAGGGATTTTGGTTATTATGAAGAAAAGCATGGAAGTTGCTAGATATCAGTTCTTATGAGCTATATTTGCTATTGTCATTGCATTTGTCCATACAAATGTACCTTTAGTTGTACCAGGCATTCACATGGGTCATTAACTGAAGAAACAAGGGTGATCTCATCATTTTTTCCAAGACTATATATATATATTCCCATTCCCATCAATGTCAGAAAGCTATGGACAACTTGTTGAATCTATGGACCCTTTTCACCAGAAATAGTCTCATACCGGTTTACATCCAATGTGTATCATGGAGCTTATTTATTGAGATGTTACTATCTCACTCTGTTTTATGCCAAAAGTGAGGGCTACTCATCATAAACAGGATCAATCAACATAGCGATTGATCGCCAATCAACCCATGTTCAACTCAGTAACCCATTTTGCAGAGACTTCTATCCGTCAACGTTTGCCCCCACTGATTTTTCATTCTGTAGGTGGCGACTTTTCCGGAAACCCTTATTCTCATCCACAATACACCACTTATAACGAAGCCTGGCGGTTCAGCAATCCAGCATTACTAAGTAAGTGGCTCTTTATGTGCAGTATTTGGAGTAGTAAATTCCATCCAGAGTATACACGTCTTCCGCAATGTTTGATACGAACGTGGTTTCCAACGGCTCGTTCTTCTGTTAACTTCCAGGTTCCCCTTATTATTATAGTGCCGCATCCCGTGGCTCCGCACCTTCCGCTGCTGCCGCTGCCTACGACCGCCACTAGTTACCACGGAGACCAGCTCAAACTGCACGGCCAGGGCTTCGGCCTCCACATTGTCCCCGTCTGAGAAAACACAAAGGGAATTGCGAGGAGGGATTCCACGAGAAAAGCCACCGGGTCAACAGCTTGGTTTTAGACGAAGGCTGGCAATGCACCGAGCGCCGCTTCACACTTTGGGCCATAGGAGTCATGGGCAGCCCCCCCGTCCCCATTACAACCATCACGCCTGAACATTTCCAAAATGACTTTGCAGAGATTATATAAATATATATATTATGAAATATAAATTGAAAAAATGTGAAGATTTCATGCAGGAAAACATGGGCTTCTATTTTTGCCTCTTTGTTGCTGTTGTTGGGTGTTGTTCTTTTACTCATGCATCCTTGCATTCCGTAATCTTCTGGTATGACAATAAACAGGAAAGGTGAGAATGGATGAAATGGCGGTAAGGGGCCCTTTCAGATGAAATAACGTCCTGGCTCAGTGTGGTCGGTACGCCCTTAAAGCCTGAATTATTTTCCAGCGCCACACTGCCGCTGTAAGAGACGTGCACCTCCAAAAAAGTCCAACTTCTCACTTCTCCCAGCAGTGTGGACCGCAGGCTGTGATAGGTCAGCTTTTTTTCTTACACCATTTACGGTTCTTCCGGAAGTTGGCAACTATGAACTCCCATCTAATACCTGTCTTTGAAAACACCCGAAGCTAAATAGCTAGTCCAGGAGAACAGAGTTGTGGTTACTCACTCTTAGGAAAACACTGCCCCCAACGTATTGGTGGAGAATTGCACGTCAGGACTTTGTAGCACTGTAACATAATTCAGCCTCGACTTTGGTGCTTCTGCTTCGCCATCAATAGCAACTCCTATCTCGTGAGCCCCGCCTACAAATAAATGGCAACAGGTGGCAAACAATCAGATGTAAAAATATATACATATATATGTTAATTGTTTTAAAAAAAATTATCATGGCGACCTTATACTTAAAATTGCTTTACTGGAATTTTAATTGTTAAGTTATTTTTTCGCCTCTGTCATAAATTTTAATGTATAAAAATGCATAAAATTTTGAAAGTAGTTGTCACACTTACAAATATTTCTTTTTTTGTTTGCACTATATCTGCTTATTGGACTTATTCTTCAAATTATTGCGTAAGAAAAACAACGGAGGCGGGCCGAGCTGGCGTGCGTAGACATCGGTAGAAGCAACAGACTTTGTAAGCCATAGCTCCTTGGCTACATGAAGACTCCTATTCAGCTACTTAGTCATACCACTAGATGCCTACAGTTGCGCATACCAACTGTAAATAAGCTTCAACGTATGCCTTATAAACACCATGACATTGATTTGCCTTTACCAAGTCATAAACACCACATCGAACTCTCCCCTGTGGACTGAAAGAAAATCCTGTCTTGTTTCTTTTGCGAATATTTTGTGAATGTACTTTGAACTACATTTGCCAAAGACTTAGTTTGATATTTAATATTTTATTTACAGTGTACGTGTGCATCAATGAAGCAGTATTATCTTCCAAAACAAGTAGTCAACACTGATGCGATGCATACAAAACGGTGGACAAACACGTTACTTTGTAAAAGGATTATGTGAATATTGTGAAGACAATTCTTCTTTGTAAATATTGTCATACACTACTGAACCGGCTTCCCTTTGTAGATAAACGGGGTGATGCATTTACGTGTGTGTCTTTATTGTCACGTTGTGCTGTTAGAGGAAGGCGCGACCGCTGTGTAACCCGAGGCGGCGTACACGCCCTTTTGTAGCAGGCTAACATCGCAAAACTGTAAGTTGTCCTTGTCATTTTCTCCTCATGATAATGCCATGATGATGTTTTTTTATGTCACTATGCAACAAAGTTAAATGGCTTTCTGTATCATCTTTTGTCGCTGGGCTTGGACTAATGCTTCTGCAGGAGAGGGGAGGACGTTCATTTCATAAAGGGGTAGTCCTCGGCTACAATCACTACTGTCCCATCAGCCGTTCATAGATGTTGCGACTTACCAGCCCTAATGTATAGACACATCAATCTCATCCCCTCCCTATTAGTATACGCCTTGACGTCATCTGGCACAATGACGATGTCAGAGAAACAGGCCGTCCTCTACAAGTTGCACTTCTCTCCGCACGCCGCTCGACATGTAAGAAAAGGAGGACAGAGAAAGTGAGATGGACGGAGTCTTAGCTGTGCTAAGTGGAACGCCTCTGAAGGAAATTTGAAAAGATGATCCAGGAGATGTGTCATGGACATTAAAAAAAAAGATTTCAGAGGAAAAAGTTTTTATGGAACAAGCCCTGTGGCCTCAATCATTGCTTTGTTTCTGTTCTGTTCCAATTCCTTTTGTGCACATGAGAAATAAATTCTTTTATATGTGACCCCTTAACTCATCGTCTCCTTGCTAGGAACCTCATCGAGTGAAAACCAGATTGAGATTCAAGGAATTCCAGGTGCATGAACTTGAGAACGATGCCCCAAATTCATACACTCTGGTTAAAAATTTTAAGACCAGCCGAAAAATGTCAAGAATGTACATTTTGCACTGGTCAATGTTAAGGATGTTCTAAGCAAGGCTTCCAAATGGAAAAAGAAGAAATGGGAATCAGACAAAAACATTTTGAGTGAACAATTTATGGCAAAGAAGCATTCAAGTCAAATAGGATGTTCATCAAAAGTTGAGAGCACAGCCTTTAAAAGGCAAAATGTTGGCAAAAATGTAGGTTGAATGTGATTTATTGTCAGGTATTCACACTGTCATGATCTCTTGATGGCAAAGGCAAAACAGCTTTCTCTCTTTGAAGGCGGTGGGATTGTTGAGCTGCATAAGCAAGGCCTCTCTCTGGCAGCCACCATTGTTGCTGAGGTTGGACACAGGAAGACACTCATCCCAAACTTCTGAAATACACCCTGAGGCTCATGGAACAAAAAAGTCAAGTGGTAGACCCAAAAAAATGAGCCGAAGGATCCCATTGGCTGTCCGTCCAGACACGGGACCATCCTCGGTCCAAATGAAGGTTGTTACTGGTGCCGAGTGCAGTCCGATAACCGTCAGACACCATCTGCCAGAGAAGGCTTTCAAGAAGAACAAACATTTTCAAAGGCCTCGTCTCCTTCAACGCCACAAGATTGTCCATTTGGAATTTGCAGGAGAACACCAAACATGTGACAATGAAAAGTGGAAGAAAGTTTTATTCTCCCTTGACGGTCCTGATGGCTTCCAACATTACTGGCATGACAAGGAGATCCCACCTGAGATGTTTTCCACACGGCACAGTGGAGGGGGCCCCATCGTGATCATTCAGTGGAGCAATGGAGATGCAAGTTGTGCAGGGGCGTCAAACGGCAGCCGGCTATGTGGAGATGTTGCAGGGAGCATCCCTCATGACTGAAGGCCCTCGTCTGTGTGGTGATGACTGGCTTTTTCAACAGGACAACGCTGCACTTCACAAAGAGGAATACGCTGACTCTTTCGGACCATTCCGCGTGTTTCCCTCATCTAAATCCAATGGAGAACATTTGGGTGGATGGCAAGAGAAGTTCATCAGTTCCAGACAGTGGATGCCCTCCGTGAAGCCATCTTCACCACCTGGAGCAACATTCCCACTAACCTCCTGGAAACACTGGCATCAAGCGCTCCAGAAGCCATTTTTGAGGTGATTAACAGGAATGGTGTAGCTACTCATTACTCACTCCTTTTGTATACATTTAGGGGTTTTTAGGGGGTTCATCTATTTTAGCGGTTTTTGAGCTATGGTCTTCAACTTTTGATCACTTGTATACTTCTTTGCAATAAATTGCTTTTTTCTCACTCCCAGTTCTTCTTTTTGCATTTGAAGTTCTATTTAGAACCTCCTTAGATCCAACAGTGAAAAACGTACATTCTTGCCCTTTTTCAACTGGTCTTTTGATCGGGAGTGTATTTATTTTCTGTGACGTGAGTTCAGACTTGAGTGAGTCATTGTGCTTTGTCTCCTAGTTTCACATTGCCACGTTGTATGAGTGCCACAGTTTCTGAGCATATAACAGCTTTGAGGGAAGAATGAAAATCAACCAGTGTGTCCATTGTGGGTTGAAAGCACTGACCACGTTTCTCTTCTTTGAGCGCCATGTGTATTTATTTTTCTGTTGTCTCCGGCTCATTGCTTTCTGTCTTCTTTGCCTGTATCTCTCAGTCGTTCTAAGTCACTCACTTCGCTTCTCTTCTTTTTTATGCAATGCACAGATTTGATTGGCTGAGTGGCATCACATAGGCCGATTTAACTGGCATGCAATTGGTCAGTGGATTTCATGAACTGATCAACCAGTACTGAAAAGTCTTAAGAAAAAAAGATGTGCCGGTCAAAATAGAAGCGCCCCATCAAAACATAAAACACTTCAATCATCTGTCAGCTTTGGGTCAGACGGGGTCTGCGTCCCGACTCGGACCGCGGTCTGCCAGTTAGGGAGCCCTGATATGTGTCATGCCAAATCCAACAATATGAAGCAACACATTTCATTTATTAACTTATGGTATTTATACCAGTATTTATTGCCAATGTGGGGACATTACATGTCTTTGTTTAATGTTTGCCCTTATGGTAATGGTAATGGTTTCATTTGATGTGAACATGCGTACAAGTCACAGTGGAATACATCACATAGTACATACACATGTCCAACACAGTGGAATACATCACATAGTACATACACATGTCCATCACATAGCACATACACATGTCCAACACAGTGGAATACATCACATAGTACATACACATGTCCATCACATAGTACATACACATGTCCAACACAGTGGAATACATCACATAGTACATACACATGTCCATCACATAGTACATACACATGTCCAACACAGTGGAATACATCACATAGTACATACACATGTCCAACACATAGTACATACACATGTCCAACACAGTGGAATACATCACATAGTACATACACATGTCGATCACATAGTACATACACATGTCCAACACAGTGGAATACATCACATAGTACATACACATGTCCATCACATAGTACATACACATGTCCAACACAGTGGAATACATCACATAGTACATACACATGTCCATCACATAGTACATACACATGTCCAACACAGTGGAATACATCACATAGTATATACACATGTCCATCACATAGTACATACACATGTCCAACACAGTGGAATACATCACATAGTACATACACATGTCCATCACATAGTACATACACATGTCCAACACAGTGGAATACATCACATAGTACATACACATGTCCATCACATAGTACATACACATGTCCAACACAGTGGAATACATCACATAGTACATACACATGTCCAACACAGTGGAATACATCACATAGTACATACACATGTCCATCACATAGTACATACACATGTCCAACACAGTGGAATACATCACATAGTACATACACATGTCCAACAGCAGTAGGAAGAAGCAAAGCTTTTTAAATCTACACCCCGTCCGTTTCACATAAATTTTGACATTTCTTCACTTCCTGTGTTTGATATGTGTCTTTTTTGTACATAGAAAGTGATAAGGTAATGTGTAACGTAATAGTAACATAATTGTCAAGGTTTTTCCAAAATCATAATTCATAATAATCATATATAATAATCAGTACAATATATTGTTTCTTGAAATGGCTCATCTCGGTGCCTTGTTTGAGTTCCTTTCTCAGTCCGTTCCCTCATTTCATTCCACATACTGAAATGCTTTGGGATATTAGCTTTGTTCATATTTCTCCTGTCTTGTAAAGTATGATATGACATTTTTGGGCAGCAGGTTATTCTTTGCTTTATGCATCATTTTAGCTATTTGAAAATGTACTTAATCAGCAAATTTTAATATGTGTCATTTTGATTGATTGATTTGAACATTTTTTTTCTCACATTCTTTCACATTAGTTTACCTCTCATATCACAATTCCAAATGTCCAAAAGGAGCAGGAAGAAGCTCTTTGTTTCAATACATGTCACAATGACTAATACATTTCACATCAATTGCTAATACATGTGTTCATTTCCCATTCAACTAGTTGTGAATAACAGGAGAACATCGTAAAGCAATATAACAATGTGTTACAATGAAGGTGAGCTTTGTAAATGTGCCTGGACAAACCGCTGCAGGTGTCGTATATATATATCGTATACGTATATACAGTATATATCTCTCTTTGGTTCATGATTCTTCTTCCTTATATGTTCTAAACACCAACTGCTTGTAGTGTCTTTTGAATTGGGGCATTTTTGTGCATTGTTTGAGTTCTTCACTCAACCTGTTCCATACTTTGATTGCACATCCAGATATGCTATATATGATATAAGGTTTTTATGTGTTTTAAGTCCGATTTTTTTCCCAAGATCATATTTCCTCTCTTGATGAAAAGAATCGTATTACATTTCTGGATAGCTCGTTATTTTTTGCTTTGTAATTTTAATAATTTTAGCTGTTTGAAAGTTTACCAGATCAAATTTTAGTAGTTGTGATTTTAACAATCGGGGGTTTGTATGTTCTCTATAAGCGGCCTTATGGATGACCCTGTGGTGCCAGGAAGAAGGAGTCGCAGGCGGAGTTATTGGAACAGCAACTGGGAACACTTATTTCCCTGCTCCTCTCGAGCTTACAACCTGAAAGAGCAAAATGCACATGTCTCTCTACTGGAAAAACAAGGGTCCCTCAACCATATGGGCCCAGGTGAAACTGCAACTGACATAAAGTTCCTATGGGTGAATTATGTCCAACATGCGCCACACAAGCCCCCCCAGAATTCACCCATACGCAAAATCAGCATAGGTAGGAGGCACTACCACCCGACCCCGACGCATACGCCGTGGGGAGGCGGCAGGTGCGGGAGGTCGGGGGGAAGAGACCCGCGGCGGCCCCAAGGCGGAGGGAGAGGGAACCGACGAATCCGTTAACTCCTCCCGACGCCGACCAGGGGGACGACCCCGGCGGGGAGGTACTGCAACCTCTGACGGCAGAAAAGGGTCCAAACACGCAGGTTTAACTCTGTCCAGTGAGACAGTTTCCCTCCGGCCCCCAATGTCCAACACCAAACATTTGTCCCTGTGCTCCAGAATCCTATACGGGCCGTCATAAGGTGGCCGCAAGGGCCTGCGATGCGCATCGTGCCGGAGAAAAACAAATTTCGCCGAACGCAAGGAAGCCGGAACGCACACATCGGGCACGCAGTGCCGCGAGGTCGGGACCGGGGCAAACCTGCCGGCAAACTCCAACAGGTCAGCCCTCTGATTCGCGGCCGACCATGGAACGGTCGCTTCCGACACAAAATCTGCGGGGACACACAACACCTGGCCGTAAACCAACTCTGCGGAAGACGCCCGCAGATCTTCCTTGGGTGTGCACCTGAGACCTAGCAGCACTCATGGAAGCCGATCTACCCAGTCCCCGTCACATAAAGACGCACGAAGTGAAGCTTTCATGGAGCGGTGAAAACGTTCGCACAGCCTATTCGCCTGCGGGTGATAAGAGGTGGTGCGGTGCAGTTTAACTCCCAAGCTGCCGGCAACAGCGCCCCAAAGCTCGGACGTAAACTGCACGCCTCTGTCTGACGAAAGGTCAGAAGGTGTTCCAAAACGCGCCGCCCACGTACCAATAAACGCCCGCGCTACGTCCGCCGTGGACGTGGACGACAGTGGAACGGCCTCGGGCCAACGTGTGGTCCTATCAACCATGGTGAGCAGATGCGTGAACCCCTGTGACTCGGGCAGCGGCCCAACCAAGTCAATATTGACGTGGTCGAAACGGCGCTCAGGTACCTGAAAGGTTTCGAGGGGCATCTTGATGTGGCACTGCACCTCGGCTCATTGGCAAGCAATGCAGGAATCAGACCACGCCAGCACGTCCTTCTTGAGACCACGCCACACAAACTTTTGGGACACCAGTCTTGCGGACGGTTTACGACCCGGGTGGGAAAGACCATGTACCGCATCGAACACCTTGCGCCGCCAGCATGCAGGGATTAAAGGGCGAGCAACACCGGAAGAAACGTCGCACCATAAAACGGCACCCGAGTCGCCAACTGGAACGCGCTGCACGTGTAGGCCAGAGGTTGCAGAACGGAGAGCACGCACGCTGTCATCATGCTCTTGATCCCGTGCCATGGCGGCATAGTCCAAACCTAGCTGGACCGTGCTAGCGATCACCCTGGACAGACAGTCAGCCACTATGTTGGCCTTCCCCGAGACGTGTCTGATGTCGGTGGTAAACTCCGAAATATACGAAAGTTGTCGCTGTTGCCGCGCAGACCACGGTTCCGCCGTGCGCGACATCGCGGTGAAGTCACGGCCCTCCAAAAGAAAACGGAAATGACGCACCGCTAACCAAAGGGCCAATAACTCTCTATCGAAAGCGCTATACTTGCGCTCACGAGGCGCCAATTGGCGACTAAAAAAGGCAAGTGGCTGCCAGGCACCGTCAACCCACTGCTCAAGGACCGCCCCACTGCGTAATCAGATGCGTCGGCAGTGAGGGCCACGGGTGCGTTGGGCCGAGGATGTGCCAGCAACACCGCCTGTCCGAGTGCAGCTTTGGTAGCCTCGAACGCCGCCAACCTGTCCGCCGACCATTCAATGACCTGACTGGGAGACGTACCTCTGAGTGCTTCGTACAGCGGGCGCATGACGTGCGCCGCGTGACGCATGAAACGGTGGTAGTAAGCCACCATCCCCAAAAATTCCCTGAGTCCCCGCGCCAACCGTGGACGTGCGAAACCGGTGACGGCCTCTACTTTGGAGGGGAGCGGAACCACGCCGTCTTTGTCCACAAGATGGCCGAGGAACTGTACAGACTCGACCCCAAAAACGCACTTCGCGGGGTTCACGATAAGACCGTGGGCGTTCAGTCTCTCAAACAAGTCCCTCAGATGCTGTAAGTGTTCCTGAACGCCCTCGCTGGCAACAAGAATGTCGTCCAGGTAGACGAACACGGACGGCATGTCCCGTAGAACTGAGTCCATTAACCACTGGAAAGACTGCACAGCGTTTTTCAACCCGAACGGCATCCTCAAAAACTCAAAAAGCCCGAACGGCGTAATGACGGCCGTTTTGGGAACATCGGTGGGGTGAACAGGCACTTGATGATAGCCGCGCACTAGGTCGATCTTGGAGAACACGACGCAACCGGCGAGGTGCGCCGAAAAGTCCTGCACGTGAGGCACAGGGTATCGGTCGGGCATGGTGACGTCGTTAAGACGACGATAATCCCCGCACGGCCTCCACCCTCCGTCGTGCTTGGGCACAATGTGTAGCGGAGACGACCAGGGGCTGCTGGAGCGTCTAAAAATCCCCAGCCGCTCCATGTTCTCGAATTCGGCCCGAGCCACAGACAGTTTAGCTGGATCGAGGCGACGCACGCGGGCATGCACTGGTGCGCCAGATGTGACAATGCGGTGAACGACACTGTGTTTAGCGGAGACGGCGGAGAAGGTAGGGCGGGTGAGGTCTGGGTACTCACGTAACAACCGGCAAAACACATTGTCCTCCGCGAGCGAGTTGGAAAGGCAAATAAGTCCGGCCGCACCCCTGACCCCGGGAATGGAAAGGAATGTCCGAGCGTCCACCAAGCGTCCATTAACAACGTCCACCAGCAGGTTGTGCGCACAAAGGAAGTCCGCCCCAAGGAGGGGAAAGGCGACGTCCGCGACGACAAACTCCCACACGAACCGCTGACTGCCAAAACGCAAATCCAAAGTCTTTAGTCCATACGTCCGTATAGGCGTATCATCCGCTGAACGGAGTGCTGGACCGGGTGAAGCATCATCCTGCTCCCCAGGCGCTGCCGGTATCACGTTCCTCTGCGCGCCGGTGTCGCACAGAAACTTGCGACCGGAGAGAGAATCCACCACAAAAAGCAGCTGGTTGGGAGTGCCCGCCACCCCGGCCACTACAGGGGGCGGGCACCGGCGTTTCCCGCCGCTGAGTAAGTGCATGGCGGCCGGCATGCCCTCGCCTTGGCCCCGAAGCGGGCGTGGTAAAAACACCAGCCTTCTCGATGGTCGCGCTCCCGTTGACTCCCCCGCTGGTCGGCTGATGCGCGCATCTCGCGCGCAGGGGCCAGGTACTCGGAAGGTGCTTGCACCGGCGCCACTTGCTCGTGCGCCGTATGAGGGGTCGCAGTAAAATAGGCTTCTGCCTCCTCTGCGAGAGCGCGCGGGTCCGAGACGTCGGAGTCGCCGAGGGCGGTGCGCACTTGCACGGGGAGTTGTCGCAGGAACAGCTCCCTGAAAAGCGAACCCGGCTCCTCGTCGCCCAAGAGGTTCAGCATATGGTCCATTAGTTGAGTCGGTGAGCGTCCGCCAAGGCCGCTAATGTCCAGTAGCCGACGAGCCCGCTCACGCCGGGACAGGCTGTGCACCCTGAGTAGGTGTTCCTTCAGCGCGCCGAATTTATCCCGGGCCGGCGGCGAGGTGATGAGGCGGACCACCTGGGACGCGGTCCTGCTGTTTAGCGCCGTAACGACATGCCAGAACTTCTTCTCGTCGTCTTCAATGCCGCGAAGACCGAACTGCGCCTCGGCCTGCGCAAACCACGCTTCAGGTGCCGACTCCCAGTACTCTGGCAACTTAAGTGTGGCGTTGTCCGCCACTGTGTTCGCCGTGGTCCCGGAGACTACAGGTCCACTGTCGGGATCACCAATGTGGTGCCAGGAAGAAGGAGTCGCAGGCGGAGTTATTGGAACAGCAACTGGGAACATTTATTTCCCTGCTCCTCTCGAGCTTACAACCTGACAGAGCAAAATGCACATGTCTCTCTACTGGAAAAACAAGGGTCCCTCAACCATAAGGGCCCAGGTGAAACTGCAACTGACATAAAGTTCCTATGGGTGAATTATGTCCAACATGCGCCACAACCCTAATTAATCTTTTTGGTAGTACAGTTAGTGAGCTAAGTCTGCTTTTGTAGTTATTTCCCCATATCTCCGCACAATAAGTTACTGTAGATATGGTAATACTAGACAACAACAGAGAGCATGGAGTGTTTTTTGGCCAGAACAAATGTTGCCTTATTGAGTATAGAAATGTTTCTTGCCACTTTATGTTGTATATTTTAAATGTGGGATTTCCACCTCATTTTGTCATCTATTATAACACCTAGAAAGTTATTTTCATTCACTTTGTCAATTTCCACGCCATCTATTTGTATTTGCACACAAGTATCTTTTCTGCTGTGACCAAAGAGCATTATTTTAGTTTTACTTCGGTTCAGGGATAATCTATTTTTATCAAACCATCTTTTTAGTATCGTCATTTCATCTCTGATCATTTTTATTAGCCTTTGTGTGATATCTTCATAACAGAATGCGGTTGTGTCATCTGCAAATAATACTTATACAAATTACACATCATTTTAGAAATAAAAGATTTGTATGTTCTCTATACGCGGCATTATGGATTACCCCCACTGAACTTTTTTGCAGTACCTTTAGCGAGTAAAGATGGCTCATTTTTTCATCTATTATGATTCCCCAACATCTATTTTTGTTCACCTTTTGAATGTCCACACTGTGAATTTGTATTTGCGTATGCGTATCCTTCCAGCTGTTACCAAGTAGCATTATTTTAGTTTTACCTAGGTTCAAGGATAATCTATTTTTATCAAACCATCTTTTTAGTATGGCCATTTCCTCTGTGATTTTTTCATCAACTCTTGTGTGCTTTCTAAGGGCTAATTGTTATTGTAAATGCTATTTATTATTAAAAATGTATTCATATTTTATTTGTTTTATAAACATTTTGATTTGATTTTGATCCTTATTTGTAA
The DNA here is from genome assembly GCF_027744805.1 of Dunckerocampus dactyliophorus. Lineage (NCBI taxonomy): Eukaryota > Metazoa > Chordata > Actinopteri > Syngnathiformes > Syngnathidae > Dunckerocampus > Dunckerocampus dactyliophorus. The sequence goes on along the minus strand of NC_072832.1, from coordinate 144,947 downwards.
CATTTTTATTTCTGTGTAGTGCATGCAGCGAGTGGCACCAGCTGCCTAGAGGGCGCCAACATTTGAACGCATGCAAGCATTATATGGAGCCTCTTCCTGCTTTGGTTCTGTGTAAAAGGCAAAGGCCAACACATGGCGGATGGACTGTTACAGCTCTGTGTCAAACAGGCTAAGGGCTTAGACAGGAGGCGGAGGAATAGTCTTTTATTCCAATTTCTCGCCTTCCTCTGCCTATTGTTTATTTCATGGATCCCCTGTGAAGCATCAAAAGCTGCTGTTTCTGTCAGCCCCTAACCGTCCAACGTGTTTGTCATTCAGGCCTTGTTAAAGATGAAAAAAGGGGGAGAGAGAGAGAGAAAGAGAGAAACACCCCCAAAGAGAAACACACAAATGCACACCAACACTCCCTCTTCTCCCAGCTGAGAATTCCCAGTGGTAAAATTATTCCATTTAGATGGGAACTTTTTGTCACTACCCCATCTAAATTGGCATATCTGGCTCTCTCGTAGAAACCAATAAACTGTGAACCCCGGATGCATCTGTCAGTCAAGCTCATCTTTACTTTGGTGGGCCAGATGACAACAGCGGCAGCAGAGAGGCGCACGCCGGCTGAATCGGGGCGCACTGATTGGCTCTCATCAGTTAGGCATTACGGAAAGCACCTGTCATCCTCGGGGCTTCTCAAACCCCAATTGCGGGGCCCCGCCAGAGGGGCCGGTAGGGCTCGCATGAGATTTACTGAAACACTTCACCCTCGTTGTCGGCCTCTCTGGCGTGATTCATGCCCGTCACGAGTGATATATACACAGGAATGAGACCATACTAAAGGGATGCGAGTGCAGTAGGTTGGGCAGATGTGGACATCCTGTTCAAACACTGGATGAATCATCAGGTATACCTGCACATTTTCTAGAAGAATACAAGAAAAACTGCATTTACGAATATAACACAGTCAAACCTCGGGTTTTGTATGGTCTGGTTTGCGTAGGATTTTTTTGCAAAAATTCTGCCTCAGTCTTCGTACAACATTGCATGTAAAATCACACTGATACAACATAAGCTGTGCCACCACACATGTGACAAACTAACCCAGTACGGTATTGTTCTGCGAAATTGAGTGCCCAAACAGAGCACCCTACGCGTTGCAGACTCACTCTCTGTTCATGTTTTATTGAGTATGACCGCTAAGTAACTCCGTCAAGCTAAAATCTGCTGCTAGTTCTAAAATAGACAAGTTCTTTGAAAATAAAGGGAGGTACAAATTAATAAAACCTGCATGCAAGGAGACCAATCTATACAACCTGAAAATTCCACATTCCAAACAGCTGGCAAGTTCAAAATGATCGGTCTAAACGGGAGGCAAATCACTGAAATGAAGAACTCTGATGTCACGCAACAAGTGTGTTGCCCCCATCCAAGGATAATAGAAAGCTTTTTTATCAGTTGTACTAGGTATCTATAGTACAATTAAAGCATTACAAGTATTAAAGTAAGTATTAAAGTTAAACTTACTAAGGAAGTAAGTATGTATTACAGAAAGTATTCAAATCTATTAATAGATTTTATCAAAGCTTTTTCTGAAAAGAATGTATAGATCTCGTTTTATGTACGTTTTACGATGATTCTGTTATTGTAGAACATTTTCACCCAAATTTTGCCTTCGTTTTTGTACACTAAGGTTTTGTACAGTATTTCACATAAACTAGAGTAATCCCTCGCCATGCCGCCCTTTGAATTTCACGACTTCACTCTGCCATGTTTTTTAAAAAATATATGAATGAATAAATCATGCTTTTTTGTTGAATATGGCCTACTATTATTCCAAAAATGTCCATATTTAATCAAACTTGATGGATTTTTTTGCCTAATGAGGCATTTTCAAGCATACAAACGGCTAAATGACTTAAAATACAAATATAAGGCAGTCAGACACGTTCAAAGATGTTGCGATGATATGTAGTATTCCACTCTGGTCACTAGGTGTCAGTAATGTTAACTTGCTGAGACAATAGCCACCACAGGAAGTACTGTACAGAACAGAAAATAAAAGAACAAGAAAATCTCCCAATGCTAACATGTGAGTGTATTTTATGTTGAGTTTTATGTCTATATTGGGTAAAAGCAGTGTAAAGGTGACTAAAGGGGTGTTAGTTCATGTCTAGAGGGCTCTAATAATGTTAAAAAGCATATTTAGAAGGTCATTAATGTGTTATTTTGTCTTATTATGTCTACTATATTGGGTAAGAGGAGTATAAAGGTGACTATAGGAGTGTTATTTCATGTCTAGAGAGCTCTAATGGTGTTTAAAACCATATTTTAGAAGGTTGTAAACAGGTTTTCTATGTTTTAACTAGGAAAATATTCCATTTATAAATAAGGAATTCTACTACGTGAAAATTCGCTTATAGGTCTGGAACCAATTAGCCATGATTAACGAGGAATTACTGTAGTATGTTTGCCCTGTACTATTATGTTCCGCGAAATTCCAAAAAACTCAAGCATCGAAATGTACTGAAAATCTGCATCAACAATAAGTTCCAGACATTTGTCATTTTCAATTATTTTTGCATTATTTTCTGCATGTAAAACTGTAATTATTCGCCACAAAATGTATTTGTTGTTCATATTTTCAGTGTCTGGGACAGATTACCTGGATTTTATGGGAAAAATTACCTTGGTTTTGGTCGGTTTTGGTTTTTGTCGGTCCTTCCTGGAACGAATTCATAATGAAAACCAAGGTACCACTGTATTATGAAGATGCTGTATGACGCTATATCCACTCCGTATGAAGTATTTTCCTAAGATGTAAAATAAAAATAAGGGAACCAGGCATCAAAAATGAAAAATGTTTGTCACCATACCACCTACTTTTCGGCATAACTGACAAAAATGTACCTTTAACGGTAAACATCAGTGTAATATTTTCTACTTTTGAGCAGTCTAAAATGCAACATAATAAAAACTATTCAGTCTTACTTATTTAAGCGTCCATAAAATGACCACACAGCAAGACACAAGGTGTCACATTGTTTTGGGATGAGTGGTGGCGGTGGCCGTGCACGACGTCCTGTCATCTCTCTGCATGGGAGCCTGTCATCAGCCTCATCATGTGGCTGTCATAGTTGATGTTGGCAAGGGGAAGAGGCTAACTCCGCTGTGTCAATCAATGAGCCCTCATTAGAAGAGGCTTTAATTAGTGGCGGCGGTATTGTTGCAAAAGATGCCTTCGTTAGCTCTGTTAATCCCAAATGGATTGGTCGAGGAGAGGCGACAGAGGAGTGTTGCGGTACAATGAAGTGACTCAGAGTGTGTGTGTGTGCGTGTGTGTGTGTGTCATTTGTTGAAATGAAAGCTTTTTTTGTTGGCGTTGCTGTTTATGTCAAGTAAGTATAAAGCTATTGGCTGCATTATTAGGGACACCAAGAGCTGCATTAATAATGATGAAAATGCTGACTTTTGAGAGGTGTTCATTTAATATAGTTTATTATTGTGGTGAGGTTTGTCATCATGTAGTGTAGTCTGTACTGTACTGTACTGTAATCTGTACTGTAGTCATGTACTGCAGCCTATAAAGTATTAATTAAGCATTAGAGTGCCTTTTTTATGATTTTTAAAAATATATTCTGTAGTTTTTTGTCGATTTTACTGTATAGTGGATTCCCGGTTTTTGTCATTAATAACCTTCATACTTGAGTTATTTCTTGAATTGAATAGGATTTGTCACATTCTTTATCAAAGTTCTGGCACTTACATCTTTCTTTGGTGTCATTGTGGATTATTTTGCAAAAGAAAAGCACACAGCACACTCAAAAATACACAGTGCGCTTGAACGCCTCATCAGTGCAGGGGGCACAGTCGGAAGTAGAAAGGAGACAGGAGTTGTTCATCATTCAATGAACAAATAAAGCAGCCCCTACCCCGTAGACGTTTTTTATTGGACATTGTTTGGCCATATGCTAACTGAGGCAGTGTTTGAAAATCTTACATGCATACTTTTGCCAATAATTTTAATCGAAAACCAAATCCCTGTGAAAACAATTTTACTAGTATGCATTTTTGATGTTTTTTTGATGTAACTTCAATATAACTTTGGGAAGCATGGTGGAAACAAACCGATATTAAACATAACATAATAAACATAAGTAGGACAATATTTCAGCAACATTTCTTCTGTTTTATTCATTCTTACTATGAGATGTGGGGGCATACATTCTTGTAGGTTTATAGTGGGCATGTATTCAGTGGTACCTCGGTTTTTGTTAATTTGTTCCAAAAGGTCAGACGAAAAACGAACGTACAAAAATCGAGGCAATTTTTCCTAGAGGAAATTAAGGAAATCCAATTAATCTGTTCCAGACACCCAAAAATATGAACAAAAAATTACATTTTATAAATATATTGTACATGCAGACGGTGGTCTAGTGGTTAGCATGTTGGCCACACAGTCACAGTCTGGAGATGGGGAAGACCTGGGTTCCATTCTCCCTTGGGCATTTCTGCTTGGCGTTTACATGTTCTTCCCGTGCGTGTGTGAGTTTTCTCCGGGTACTCCAGTTTCCTCCCACATTCCAAAAACATGTATGTTAGCTTCATTGGAGACTCTAAATTGTCCATAGGTATGAATGTGAGTGTGAATGGTTGTTTGTCTATATGCCATTGGCTGGCCACCAGTCCAGGGTGTACCCCGCCTGTTGCCCGCAGTCAGCTGGGATAGGCTCCAGGATTCCCCCGCGACCCTAATGAGGATAAGCGGCATAGAAAATGGATGGATCGATGGATGTACATGCAGAAGACAATGCGAAATGATGACAAATGACGGATAGAACTTATTGTTGACGCAGGCTTCCCGTACATCCTGACGGGATGGAATTTAATAGTGTTTCACGGAATTTCGATACAATACAGGGCAAATGCATGAGCTTTTTACGTGAAATACTGAATGAAAACTGAGATACAGTAATCCCTCGTTTATCACGGTTTATTTGGTTCCAGACCCGACCGTGCTCAGTGAATTTCTGCAAAGTAGCATTCCTTACTTATAAATCAAATATTTTTGTAGTTAGAGCATAAAAACCCTGTTTGGGACCTTTTAAATACATTTTATTCACTTTATTAGAGCCCTCTAGGCATGAAATAACACCCCTATAGTCACCTTTACACTCCTATTATCCAATTTAGTTGACATAATAAGAGTAAATAAGACTTTTAAGTATTAGCTTAGAGAGGATTACGGCTGCAATAGTAACCCATGTTATTATATATTATTATTATTACTACCTGCTGCACATATCACTGCTACACCTGGAGGACAGCGGGAGCGCTGTGAGGGTCATGTTTTTTTACTTCTCCAGTGCCTTTAACACCATCCAGCCGTCACTACTCAGAGTGAAGATGGAGAGTGTGGGAGTAGACCAACACCTGACTGCATGGGTTATAGACTACCTCACCAACAGACCACAGTATGTGAGACTCCGTCACTGTGTGTCTGACATGGTACTCTGCAGCACAGGTGCCCCTCAGGGTACGGTGCTCTCCCCTTTCCTCTTCACCCTCTACACCTCAGACTTCACACACAACTCCACACAGTGTCACATCCAGAAGTTCTCCGACGACACAGCCTTTGTGGGTTGTGTTTCAGAGGGGAATGATCTGGAATACAGGACGGTCATCAGGGACTTTGTCAGCTGGAGTCGGCTTAACCAGCTGCAACTCAACACCAGCAAGACAAAGGAGATGATCATTAACTTCCAGAGGAAAACATCCCACTTCACACCGATGAACATCCAGGGAGCGGACATAGAGTTTGTAGACAGATACAAATTCCTGGGTGTTCACCTTAACAACAAACTGGACTGGTCCGTCAACACCCACGCCCTCTACAAGAAGGGCCAGAGTCACCTCCACCTGCTGAAGAGACTGAGGTCCTTTGGTGTGTGCAGGACTCTTTTACGGATTTTTTATGACTCTGTGGTGGCCTCAGCCATCTTCTATGCTGTGGGCTGCTGGAGAGGGGGCAGCACGGACAGGGACAGGAGCAGGATCAATAGGCTGATCAGGAGAGCGAGCTCTGTCCTGGACAGTCCTCTGGACTCCGTGGAGGAAGTGGAGGAGAGAAGGATGTTGGCTAAGCTGACGTCCATCATGGACAACACCTCTCACCCGCTACATGACACTGTGGGTTCCCTTAGCAGCTCTTTCAGCAGCAGACTGTTACACCCACGGTGTAAGAAGGAGAGGTTCCGCAGGTCCTTCATACCGACCGCTGTCAGGCTCTACAACACCTGCACCACCTGAACCATGTTGTAGTCACTATGTATTCTTTACTTGTGTATCTCGCTTGCTGCTGTAACAAGTGAATTTCCCCACTGTGGGATAAATAAAGTACAAATACAAATACAAAAATGATTATTATTATGATTATTATGCTATTAGTATTCAAGATTCAAGAGTTTTATTATCATATGCACGGTAAAACAGGTAGTTCTGCTATGCAATGTAATTCTTGTTCTGTTCATTCTCCCAAAAAAAGAAAGAAAACACAAGAAAATGAAGAAGAACATCAGAAACATTAATACTAATAAATTAAGCAACAACAACAGAAGAGACATTAATACAAATAAATAAATAATTAAATAAAGTGTTATGAGTGTGTGCGTGTGTTGCGTGTGGCGTGTGTGAGTGCTTCGTTCAGAAGCCTGATGGCCTGTGGGTAAAAGCTGTTTGCCAGCCTTGTGGTCCTGGACTTCAAACTCCTGTAGCGTCTGCCTAATGGTAGGAGTGTGAATAATGAGTGTTGTGGATGTGTGCTGTCCTTGATGAGGTTGTGTGTTCTTCGTAGGACTCTAGTTTTATAAATGTGTTGCAGTGAGGGGAGGGCTGCCCCAACAATGTTCTGTGAGGTCTTGATCACCCGCTGGAGTGTCTTCCTATCTCGTGTTGTAGGTGGTAAGGACACTTTCCATAGTGCATCTGTAGAAGCAACTAAGGATTGTGGTGGACATGCCAAATTTCCTCAGTCTCATCAATAAACAGGGCTTTATGCGGCTCCTTTTCCCTTGTTCTTGGGTCAGTGATCATCTCTTTGGTCTTCTCTGTACTGAGATGGAGATTGTTATCATGACACCAAGCTATGAGGTCCGCCACCTCTCTTCTGTATGATGTTTCAACACCACCAGTGATCAGTCCGATGACTGTAGTGTCATCCGCAAATTTAATGATGCTGATGTTGTTCTGGGAGGCCACGCAATCATGGGTGAAGAGCGTGTAGAAGAGCGGACTCAGCACACACCCCTGTGGGGTCCCAGTGCTCACAATTCTTGAGCTGGATGTGCGATTGTGGACTCTGACTGACTGGGGCCTGCCTGTGAGAAAGTTAAACACCCAGTTACAGAGGGAGGGTGACAGGGCAAGTGTGAGGAGCTTATCTGTGAGTTTGTGGGGGCTGACTGTATTAAAAGCAGAGCTATAGTCTATAAATAGCATTGTGACATATGTGTCCTGGCCCTGTAGGTGCGAAAGGGCTGTGTGGATGGCAGTGTTGACTGCATCATCAGTGGACCTGTTCTGGCGGTATGCAAACTGTAGAGGGTCCACAGTGTCCGGGATGCTCTTTTTGATGTGGGTCATGACTATCCTTTCAAAGCACTTCATTACAATGAGAGTGAGTGCTATAGGGCGATAGTCATTTTAGCAGGTCACAATGCTCTTTTTGGGTACGGGCACTATGGTGGTGGACAGTGGTGGTGGATTGTACCTGTTGTGAGCGAATTCAAAACTGCAATAAGTCTGGTGCTTGTGTGTCTCACTCAACATTACTGACACCTACTGACCAGTGTAGAATACCAATGTCTTTGAATCTGAATGCCTTATATTTGTATTTTACTTCACTTTAGCCATTTGTATGCTCAGGGGCGGCATGGCTCAGGTGGTGGAGTGGTCATCTCCCAACCTGAAGGTTGCATCTTCGATCTTCCGTCCTCCCGTGATCATGTGGAAGTATCCTTAGGCAACATACTGAACCCCCAGTTCCTCCTGATGCTGCGTCATCAGTAGGTAAACATGCTAACAGTGTCAATGTGCTTTGAGTGCCTTGGAGGTGGAAAAACACTATGCAAGTGAAAGACCATTTACCAAAATGCTTCATTTAGGCAAGAAAATACATACATTTTGCTTAAATATGTACTTTTTTTAATAATAGGCCATATTCAACCACAAAGCATGATTTATTAATGAATATATTTTTGAAAAACCGTGATAGAGTGAACCTGCAAAATTTGAACCGCGATGTGGCGAGGGACGACTGTAGTGAAAAAAAATTGGGCAAATATTTTGGCGAAAATGTCAGACAAAAACCGAATCATGCAAAAACTGGGGTTTACAAAAACCAAGATTTGACTGTGTGAAGTTCTGACTTTGAATATCAGACAGGCAGTGTTTGCATGTGTTGAAATGACTGCTATGATGGAAACAATTTATTCTGAATGCTCCAGAGCAGAAAACTCAACATCTATAAAAACATACATGACAACGGTACCTCCAAATTAGGATTATCTCCACGCAGAATAGAGAGGCATGGAGTCCCAGTTCAGGCTGATGATCCCGATGCTGACAGGATGATGATTATTGGGTCATTTTCACTGTCGGCGTGCGAGACCATCCAGGCGACAAGAACATGACTTTGTGATGTTTGTAATGAGTGAGCATTGATTGATTCAACACAGCCTGAAGAGCTTTTTCCCCCTCCGTGTTCGGGCTGTATGGACACTCAAGCTCTGTGTGCATACCCCCCCACCCCCATACTGCAGCACACACGACAATTAGAATAATGAGCAGTCGGAGGGGCTTGTGTGCAGAAATGTGCACTTGGTGTGTTTCTCCAGCGAACCTGCGCTGCCAACTACGTTCTATTACACCGCTCCCATCCCTGCTGGATCAGTCAGCAGTGTGGCGCAGTTTCCCTTCAGGAGCTAAATTATCCCTTTGAATGGCCATTGTGCAACACATTGTGTAATTAAGTACTAAATATGCCTCGCTACCTGATTATATCGCTCCACAAACGGAGTTGTGGGGGGAGAGATGTAGTCACGGTGAGCAATAAGCAATGGGGAGGGATTAGAGGTCGTACAGGAAGTGTGTAAGGACATAACAAAAGAACAAAATGGGGAAAACGGGGGCGGGACCCTGCTAGTGCCCCCGTTCAAGCTGAGAGAGGCTCATCCGGGGGGGGGGGCACAAAACTGTGCTGAGACGAAAGCTTTTTCACACTGCCGGTAAAAGCTGGCTTTTTTCTGTCCTGTGTGAACAGCACTGACGAAGAATGAGGATGAATTCAGCCCAGAGACTGGCTTTTTTTCCCCCCAATGTTGCTGTTTTGTATGAACGGAACTGACGTGGAATGTGAGCCCTGCCAATTTTCCGGCTTTTGAGGTATAGTACCGCAAGCCCCTTTCATTCACGGCAAGTCAGCAATTGCACACATTTTTCATCAGTCACTGTTAAGTGTGAACGGCACCAACCCACAAATTTGTCATCTCTGGCAGTAGTACCAGAGGTGAAACTGAGACGGGATGGTGACAGTATGACAGCGAATGGGGGTGAGACTCACAATGTCAAACTTTGCTGGGTTCTGCGTGGGAGACACAATTTTGTGAAATCTCTGTGTGAAAGAAACTAGAGTTGCCACAACGCCGGTGTGAGAAGGGTGCGAGGTTTGTACCCTGGTCACACTACAGGTAGAATGAGCCAGAATTCCATCAGAATGAAAATTCATGCTTTATTGCTGGATATTCGAAGTGCATTCTGAGTGCATTCCAAATATTGAATGTTTTGAGCGTGTTAACAACTTTTGAGGTGGAAAGGTATTCTAACTGCACTCCGACTGCATTCTAAATATTCTTACACTATTCCAGTGGCATTCCAAACATTCTGATCACATTTGGAAAAAAAACTCAGCAAGCTGCTGCTGAAACATCACTGTGAAGCATTGCCTTTTTCCCATTGCTTCATATGCCCAAGAAAAAAGGAGCCACTACTCCACCAGTGGCCGCCGGCGTGGAGTTTGCAGGTGCTAGAAAGAGGTGCTGAAACCCAAGAAGCCCGCCAAAACATCCCTCACCATTGACGCGTCACCAATTCCCATCACGTCATGCCGCTAAGGAAAAAAGGAGCCAAGCTTACGAATTTCAAATCCTCTCCCCAAAGTGGCACAAATTTGTAAACTTTTTCATTGGTTTCATTGGTTCTGTTTGGTACGTGCTGACTTGTGCTTAGTGTGACGGGGCTTTAACACCCAAAACTTGCTGTCACTGTCCAACAAGGAGCAGACTCATGAATGGGCCGGTCGTCGAAGTAACCGTGGCATTAACCCATTTTGTTGGGTTCTGTGTAAAAGACAGTCAGTAAGAAAGACAGCGATCTCAGTGTGACTGGCTGAGCTGTAACAGAGATTCCACGGCGCCTGTGCAAAAAGGCTGTGATGTCAACACCCAAAACTTGCAATCCTACAAGTATTACTTCACAGGTGTCACACCAGACATAGGGACGGGCCCGTCATGGTCGTAACCGTGGCAGTAACCTGTTTGCTGGGTTCTGTGTAAAAGACGCAATTTCGTGCAATCTCTGTGTAACTGGCTAGAGCTGTGACAGCTCGTCCAACAAGTATTTTATACATCACACCAGAAGCAGGCATAGGCGCACATTTGGGGTGGGACCTCGTTTTTCTTGGTTCTGTGAAAAAGGCTCATTACATGATGTTCTTCTATGGCTCTGATGCAGCATTTTTCTGGATCTCTGTGTAAAAGAGGCTAAAGAGGGCAGAAATACAAGTGTGAGTCCACACTCATCAACCCCCACCACCTCCAACTAGCTCCCCACATTGCCTCACCCTCCGCACACACGCACACACACACTTTCCCCAATCCTTCTACCCCCTCCTCTACACAACACCCAGTCACTGTCAGGCCAAACACATGATGAATTGCCCTGTCAACAGAATTCATTCAGGGACCAATTAATTCAGCAGAAATGAACTAGAGCCATCAGTCGCTGAAAAACTCGGTGCAAAGAGAGCAAAGTAGCCCCACTTCACAAAACGAGGAAGCAAGGGAGGGGGGGGGAAGCGGGAGCAGGGTGAGAGGCTGGAGAGCGGCGTGGAGAAGGAGAGGGCAAAGCAGATGAGAGAGGGAGCGAGAGCGTGCTGGAAGTTAGTCTGACAGAAATTGGTCATTTAATGCTTTAGCGCACTGGAGACAGCCCCTGTCATAGACGAAGGCATGGCAGGGCCTCCCCTGGTATTTTATTTATTAATTATCTTATGCAGCAAGGGGCCTTTAACTGTCTCAGTCCGGCGCTGTCAGCCTGGCTCGCTGTCATTTTCTCTCCACAAACAGATCCTTTAACACCGTGCTCCAGGTTAATGGAGACAAAGCCCATATCTGCCCGCCCCCCTTGCCCCAAATACGGTGTTCATCTGTGCCTTATCCAGGTAATTATTTCCTGAATATGTCATTGGGATGCTAATAAACCGCTTTAGAGCTGGCATGCTCAACACGTCTGACCTCTTCAACTCCCTGCTTGATGGAAGCCACATCGACTGGGGGGGGGGGGGGCAGCAATTATTTACACCTTACTGGGAAGTGTACGTCACCAGGAATAAGTACACCTCCACACCAGGATGTAGCAAATAAAGTTAATACCGTTGGTAAGACTGGTTATTCACCAATAAAGCAACACTGTTTTGTTTAATACAGTAAAACTGCACATTTTGGAGTGGCCTTTTATTGTGGCCAGCCTGTGGCACACCTGTGCAATAATAATAATCAACAGGAATCAGCATCGACGTGCCAATTATCTCGGGAAAAGAAAAGTGCTCACTAACATGGATTTAGACAAACGTGTCAACAATATGTGAAAGAGATGGGCCTTTTGTGTACAGCCCATGAAAAACCATAGGTTTATATTAGACATGCACGATAAATTTTTTCAAATCGATACCGATTACTTTCTGCTTCTCAAGACAGATATGATACCGTTAACCGATATACATATAAATATCTACTTCATCATTTTTTTTTTATTTAGATCTAAGTGTAGTTTGTACACACCTGAAGGTAGAAGGACTGGAACTAATTAGGATTTGACCAACTGTACCTGTTGATTTTTCTTAATCAAATAGTATCATGACATGACTACTGCCATATCACTACTATCAGGGGAACCACAGTATAGAGGGGAGGTAACCACCTGGCGTGGCCCAGCAAGGTGCACTGTATTCGGACACATGCACCAAGCAGCTGGTGTGACACCACAGAGGTCTCTGGCAAAGCTTTTGCACTTTACAAATGTCGTGGCGTTGGCGTTTCAGGCGCTTGATTTGCTCATCCCCACAGTATGGCGTCTCATTGAAGCATTTAGCTATCGGATTTATTGTTATGACATCATAATTTCTTTATATCGGCCAGATAATTATCGGTATAATAATTACTGTGCACTGTAGTTTATATTTTTGTTGAGTGTATGTTGGCCAAAATCCAGTCCTGATGCAGGGATTTAAAAATGTTTAAAAGTGCTTTTAGTCAGCCCCATTGGGAAAGTGTGTGTCTCTAAGAACCTTGACTGTGTACTTTATTCACTGTTTACTCTGCACTTGTCCGACGCAACAGATGCCGTATATATCACATGCAACAAGAAGAAGTGGGGGAGGGCACAAGCTAAAGTGTTAAAATTCCACTCACATTTTAACAACAGCCTCATGCTAGGCTGGCCTTTCCACTGAAGAAAAACTAAATCATCAAATTTACGGCTCCAATGTCTGTGGTCAACAGATAGATAGAGAGATCAAATGTGTAGCGAAGCCTGATTTTTGACAAAGCTGCAAAATGGGTGTGTCAGTGGCCGTTATCATGTTTGTGAGGTCTGTCGGGAAAATATGGTTTGTTATAAAACCATAGTGCCCATACCCATGAAGAGCAACGTGACCTGCTTAAATGACTATCGCCCTATAGCACTCATCCTATTGTTATGAAGTGCTTTGAAAGAATAGTCATGACCCACATCAAAAAGAGCATCCCGGACACTGTGGACCCTTTACAGTTTGCATACCACCAGAACAGGTCCACTGATGATGCAGTCAACACTGTCATCCACACAGCCCTTTCGCACCTACAGGGCCAGGACACATATGCCACAATGCTATTTATAGACTATAGCTCTGCTTTTAATACAGTCAGCCCCCACAATCTCACAGATAAGCTCCTCACACTTGGCTTGTCACCCTCCCTCTGTAACTGGGTGTTTAACTTTCTCACAGGCAGGCCCCAGTCAGTCAGAGTCCACAATCGCACATCCAGCTCAAGAATCGTGAGCACTAGGACCCCACAGGGGTGTGTGCTGAGTCCGCTCCTCTACACGCTCTTCACCTACGATTGCGTGACCTCCCAGAACAACACCAGCATCAATAAATTTGCGGATGACACTACAGTCATCGGCCTGATCACTGGTGGTGTTGAAACATCATGCAGAAGAGAGGTGGCAGACCTCATAGCTTGGTGTTGTGATAACAATTTCTATCTCAATACAGAGAAGACCAAAGAGATGATCATCGACCCAAGAACAAGGGAAAAGGAGCCGCATAGACCCCTGTTTATTGATGAGACTGAGATGGAGAGGGTGAAAACCTTCAAGTTCCTTGGCACATACATCAGCAAGGACCTCACCTGGTCTCACAACACCCAACAAGTTATCAAGAAGTCCCAAAAGAAGACTGAGGAAATTTGGCATGTCCACCAAAATCCTGATTTGCTTCTATAGATGCACTATGGAAAGTGTCCTTACTGCCTCCATCACTGTTTGGTACGGTAACTGTACAACACGTGATAGGAAGGCACTCCAGCGGGTGATCAAGACCTCATAGAACATTGTTAGGGCAGCCCTCCCCTCACTGCAAGACATTTATAAAACTAGAGTCCTACGCAGAACACACAACCTCAAGGACAGCACACATCCACAACACTCATTATTCACACTCCTACCGTCAGGCAGACGCTACAGAATTTTGAAGTCCAGGACCACAAGGCTGGTGAACAGCTTTTACCCACAGGCCATCAGGCTTCTCAACGAAGTACTCACACACGCCGCAGGCAACACACGCACACACTCATAACACTTTATATTTATTTATTTATTATTCATTCACTGGTATTAACGTCTCTTCTGTTCTTGTTGCTTAATTTATTGGTATTAATGTTTCTTTTGTTCTTATTCATTTTCTTGTGTTCTCTTTCTTTTTTTGGGAGAATGAACAGAACAAGAATTTCATTGCATAGCAGAACTACCTGTTTTACTGTGCATATGACAATAAAACTCTTGAATCTTGAATCTTATTGCACTTGCAAATGTTTTTTGTCCATTATTGCATTTGATATGACTAATATTAGTCATAATGATGAACTAACATATGAATTTCTGCTAAGATACACCTTCATGTCACACTGACTTGCTATGATTATCTGCTTGAGGCCTCTTGCTGTCAGTACAAGTCCTCCACATGCTTATCACCTGGTTCAAATGCCCTGGGTGTCTAGGCATGTGAGTCTGCCCTTCATCGTCCCTGTCCCTCACAGGAGGAGATCACCCCTCCCCTCACATATGTGGTTTCATATATTAACATTTTAGCATGAAGAGTCAGCCATTTTCTTTAGAAGTCGTCTGTTCAGGTTTTGTTGATTTGTCTCCTTGCATGCACGTTTTATTAAATTGGGTCTCTCTTTAGTCTCAAAAGGACTTGTCTCACCCCGTATGTATTTTGAAGCCAGCAGAAGATTTTTCCTTCAACAGTTTGAGCGCCTCGTTATTCAAAAGTGAGGGGGATGATGGATTTGTTGCTCATTAACATGTTCTAATGAGAGATATTACTGTTATTACACCATTAAAAAGTTAATTTTGCAAAGTAACGCATTTTTACGAGTAATACTACAGCCCTTCAGGCTATCTTCTATCTTCATGACAAAGTTGGCTGCATGGTGGTGATATCAACACCAGCTAATTAAGGTGTCGTGTGATTTTGGGCTGCGGATCAAAAATCAGCTGAATCATCCCGCACCATATGGCCGACGTACAGAGGGCCGGGAAACACTATCATCCTTCCACGGCGCCGCCTTTGCCAAAAGTTTGACCTTGTCTTTTGTGGCGATGCTGGTCGGTGTTCATCAAGGCGCGTGAATTATTTACGGCGTCTTTTCTTTAGGCCCAAGACCGTCCGGTGGAAAACACGGGAGGCTCTGAGGAGCAGCTGGGAGGCTGCCCGTTACTGGCTGTTCCTCGTTTCTGACATCAGGAAATGAAATTCAACTCTGTTTCCACTGTCGTTCATTGATATACTTTGGATGGTCACTTCTTCATGTCACTTGGTTGGAAAAAGCCATTGGTTTGCTGTGTACTATTTTTAACCAGACAGATTTACTACAATGGGTGGCTATTATTACCTTTGAAAGGGCAAAATTTCTGTCTTGGATCTCATCAGACTGTGCGGGCATACCTAAAGTCAATTTGATCAATCTTGTTACATTTGTTGAGGATAAACTGCGAGTGATTACGCTTAGGCAGGTTCTTCTCATTGCTCCCCATTTACTGCAGAGCCGAGCGCACAGGCACACGGCGCACCACATAGACAACACTTGGCATACAACCCAAGTGAACCTGACAAATGGAATACAAACGCTAACAGAGAAGAAAGAGGTGCTTAGGCCACCTGTCAGAGGTAAAGTGCTCGGCTGATTTCTGTTTACTCACCATGTTAGAAACTCTGCTTGTCTTTCCTGCGGCTTACTGAAGTGAGGCTGTCTGCATATCAGCTGGTCACCACGCTAAATTTAGGAGGGTGGGCGGCAAATACCGTAGTAATTTGCCAGCAAAGTATCACCACCATTGGTGTTGGGTGTGTGATGGCTGAATAAACAAGCAATGCTGGGAGTATCGTTCATCCACATTTGTATTAATACCACAAGATTCAATGTACCGAAGGGCAAAATACGACAGTTTGCTACGATCAATGTACGAGAACCCAGATAGAGTATTTCGTCCAAAACCGAGGTTTGACTGTAATTACTAGGCCATCTAGCACAAATGTCAGATCTCTTTGTTAGGATTATAAGGGGGTTTCTTGGAAAATTACCTCCTGTAAGGGGTTCCGTGGTCCCAAATGTGTGTGAACTGTTGATGCTTATTGTTGATGCGGCCCCCCAGTACATCCTGGCAAGATCGGCCACACGGACGCCATCTTTGCATTTTCGATGACTTCTTTCTTGAATTCAATAGTGTCTCTCACCTTCTTTATCAAATTGCTGGTACTCGTAATGTTGTACGTTCCTATCCTCACCTATGGTCATGAGATTTGGGTTGTGACCCAAAGGACAAGATCGCAAGTAGAAGCAGCTGAAGTTAATTTGCTCCATAAAGTTGAGGTACTCTCTCCCCTAGAGATAAGGTAAGAAGTGCCGTCAACAGGGAGAAAATCATAGTAGGACCGCTTCTCCTTTGCACTGAGAGGAGCCAGGTCATGATGCTCCCCATATGCCTCCCTGGGGATGTGTTCGAGACACGTCCGACCAGTACGAGTCCTCGGGGAAGACCCAGGACACTTTGAAGAGACTATGTCTCTCAACTGGCCCCGGAAAGCAATGCTTCGGAAGGAGCGGGATGAAGTAGCCAGTGAGAGGGAAGTCTGGGCTTCCCAGCGACCCGACCTCGGATAAGCAGAAGAAGAAGATGAATCGAACTTGCAACTTTCTCTGGCCACATGTTGGGCAATGCACGATACTGTACAATAACCAAAATTTTTGTTGAATACCGAATCGCACAAAAACTGGTGACGTTGGCAAAATGGCAGATTAAATTTTTTTAATCGGCATGAGCATTACAAGGGAGTTCTTGGAAATGTTCTCTCCTGTAAGACGTTTGAGAACCCCGATCTAATCGACCTTGTTACAGTCCAACCCCAACTCTCCAAATGCCTTCAGATTTAAATTTTGAATTTGATCCAAATTTTCATACTCTTACTGAATATTACATGATATACAATGCCGGTCCAAGACAATCACCACGTTCAGTTCATTCCACGTCCACTCATCAAAATTTCTTTTATTTTGATGAGTTTTTGACTTCCTGTGTTTCCGGTTGGCTTGACAGGACTCTTTTTGTGAACAAAGGACTTTCATTTTGCATCTTTTGTGGCAGAGTGTTATATACAATGTGTGCTATGTTTTTATGTCATTTACATGTCATTTAGTCATGTAATCCAACAAAATCAGCGGTCGAACAGCAAAAACAGTCGAAAATAATTGACTTTCGACTCTCCTGCATTACTTGAAAGATATGGAAAACTATAGGAGGATTGTGAGGATGCACACACGAGCAGCGAGGGGACGCGCTGTAGAATATAATGAAATAAATGAGACTAATTAGGAACATGAGAGCAGGTGCCATGCTACGAGCTGACAGAGACGACAGCAAGACAACATGCCAGTGCAAAAAAAAAACACTGTCACACACACAAACACACACAGTGAGGCACACATGCACGACGCACACAAATACACAGCTGCGGTTATGAGGGTGTATCGTGACAGGCACGGGGACTAAAGAACTTTCTGCGTTTTGTCATATGAAACCCCGGAGGAATACTCATGACAGGAAGCAGAGACCCAGGCACCGTGGGGGTCTCTTTCCTTTGTCTCGCACATTCCCTTTATTATTTTTGCTCCGCCGTGGTGGAAGGAAGTTCACCAAAGATTTTTTTTTTACACTCCCAATTATTTCAGCAATTGCTGGAGACTTCAGGCGGCGTAAATTCACAAAACTCTTCTGCAAGGAGCGCTCTTAAAGCGCACCTCAAACAGAGGCTTTTAGGGAGAACACGCAATTTATTGGCAGAGACTCTTGCAACAGAAAAAAAAAACTCAAGCTCAGCTAGTGATATTCAAGTCTATTCTCCATTTATAAAAGCTACTTCATTACATTAGAAGTGTTTTATTTCAACATGTTTGATATTGGCTTTGTTAGCGATATCTCATACTCTCCAGCGCCACATTGCTGATGCCCATATCAGCTTCTCTCTAACTAATGTCGTGAGAGATGCTCAATATTGGATTTCTTACTGATAACTGATAGGACCCAGCACTTCATAACCGACACCGATATCAGCGGCAGCGATTCTTTCAAACCATGTTTAAGCCAATATCGGCTGGTAACATTGGTGGGATGTCATTATACGGGCCACTAAAGTTACAATTGAATATTTTCATGAAATGCCTTTATTTGCATATGTATGGACATCATCCATTATTGCATAATTGCATGCATGACTGAACACAGGCCCGTTTTACAGTGGGCAAAGAAAAATTTCCTTCAAAAAAATTCAAGGGTTAAAGTTTAAAAAAAAGTATTCAATTGTGATTCAAAATGATAATTTTTGTTCTTACGCCGCAATACCCAGATTATTGAAATGGTTTAATTGTTGGATCGTACTTTTTCCGCAACAACATCAACGGTGACGATTATCTCCGAATGTTGAATGGGCGTGCCGTTTGTATTCTCAGAGGAATGCCACGTTTTCGTCTTCAAGGAAATGGCCTTTTGGCACGTGCTTGGTGGGCCCAAGATAGCGCTTCACAGCATCAGAGGAGAACTGTAACTGATCGGCTAAGACTTTTTGGTGACCGTGTTATTGCTTTGAACCGCCTGGTGGAATGGCCCCCGAGGTCACCTGATTTGACAGATAGAAGAACAACAATTCTCATTTTGCATCACAGTTTAAGAATTTTTGTTAAATTTCAAACCCTTTCATTTTTTGGAGGTTTTTTTTTTTTTGCCCACCGGAAAACAGGCCTGTGTTCAGTCATGCATGCAATTATGCAATAAATGCTGGTATGGACCCAAGGATGATGTCCATGCCAACATATGCAAATTAAAACATTTCATGACAATATGTAAGTGGAAGTTTAGTGGCTACTTTTTGGAGAGTCTACTTGTTTTGATACACCCTGTATTGTTAGCTATGTCTACTTTGTGTTTTATTTAAAAATCTGCTCTAAAAATGGTTGCAAGTTTTTGGATTCACAAACAGCGAGTAGTTTTTGCAAAAGAAAGTGATCTTTGGATAATGTGAGTTTTTCAATGATATTCTGCATCATTGAAAGTAACAAGTTGATCATTTGGGCTGCAAATGTGTCAGTAAAATGAGTTATGTTATCCAAAAAACAATTAAAACATAAAATTCTTCAGAATATTTGACTCATGAATTCCCACTTGCTCGGTACACAGAAACATGTTAGAATGTAATCATAGGGAACGACTGTTGCTGGGAATGAATAATTTGGGAGGAATGCATCTTTCATTTGAAGACAGGAACAAAGCTCTGAGGATTTCATCAATTTGCAGAAATGTAAAGTGTCTTAGGGGATTTGATTGTACATATGTCAACTCATTGGACAAAAATACTTTATTCACAGCACTGAAAGTGATGACAGGAGAAGCCCCGGTGAAAAGAAGCACTTGATGCCGCATCAATCAAAGCTAAACGCCAAGAATGTGCAGCAAGCAGCAATCACACAACACAACAACCCGAAGGACCGTGGAGTCCCGCAGTCCAGATTCTGCCAAGCGGACAGCTCAATATCAGGCCTTCGTGTGGCTTGTCAATGAAAGCTCCAAACACCAAGATGGAGAGAGAGAAAGAGAAAGAGAGATGGGCGGTGGATGCGGGAAAAGGCTTTTTTAATTATCTGCGGTTGGGTCAGACTGTGCATCATCATTAGAGAGACTAAATAGCAGTGGTCACTGACTCAGGTAGTGGTAAACGGCACAATTAACAAGCTGAGGAGGGAGAACTGTATTCAATTTGAAAGCCTTCTCTCCTAATCCATCTCCAGTGATCAGCAGCGCTGCTGAGCTACGCCCTTTTACATTCAATTACATTAATCAGGTTATTACCTTGCAAAAAGTCAACGTTTTAATCGAGAACTGGCAAAGTAGGGCAGGATGTGCACGTGCAGACCGTCAGATGGGAAGAGTGATGATGCTCTTCCACGCCGTGTCAAAAGCCTGGCCTGGAATAACAATGGGACTGGGCAAAAGCATCCATTTCACTCAATTTTAAACAATATTTTGACAAGAATCCATGGTTCTCCTTGTCCGGCAAATAAAAAGTAAGCAGCAGAAACTGATGAGTTCAGCCAGCTTCAAACGATTAACTGTTTGTTTCTGCTTTTTCTTTGGATTGTGCCGTTGTTTTGCAACCACTCACATTAGCTACCACTGCAGCTAAAGCCACTAGCTAGTTGTCCACCAACTGGCTAACGAATCTTCACTCCTTTCGAATGCCCTAGTTTCCCTATGATTCCATTCTCGTATTCGTATTCAATTTTCGTACACAGCCTTGGTTATCGTACAATCTTGCGCGTTGTCCTGCAAAAGCAATTTGATCAAGAAGGTAAGATACAGTACATGACTGAATTCTAGAAATAACTTATCGCAAAGTATGAATATGGCATCCGCAGGGTCTATGTCGCTACAATGTACGAGAAGATCGCATGAACGATAAGTTCTCAAACATTTTGGGAACCACGGACACCTTACAGGAGAGAATTTTCCAACAACCTCCTTATAATCCTCAAAAGTAATTCTGCCATTTCTACTAGATAGCATAGAAATTCCCTACAAATTGTTTGGTATTCTTTGGTGATATATTTAGGCACTTCGCTTATCATGGTGAACTCTTTCAGTACCACAGATGTATTTATATGTTTTTATAAATCCGAACGCCCAATTCCAACAACGTATTTGCACGTCTTTTACGTCATTCTGCTCTAGAGGCAAAACGAGGTGATGGTGCAACTCTCCACTAATCATTAACACTTCAGAGCACTTTTAAGCCATAAAAATGGCCACAAGGAGGCAGAAGTGCATTTGATAAGAGCTCTGCAGGGATCATGTAGATGGAAGAATCTCACATGACAGGAAGGAGGAAGTGAGAGAGCGTGGAGGAGCGTAGAGTGCAGAAAGTTATACATTGTAATGCGTGCATGGATGTATCTTTTCACAAAATGCTTGTTTTTGCTCCCTTTTTTTGTCGAGAACTGATATTTCCTTGAAACTTACCTATGTTCTGCTGAAACATACGTATGATCTGCTAAAGAACGGAAAAAGGTAGAAACAATCTTTTCCTTCTGACAAAAGACAGGAGTAGGGCCGTACGGTGGCCGAGTGGTTAGCATGTTGGCCACACAGTCGGGAAGATGTGGGCTCAAATCTCCGTTGGGCATTTCTGTGTGGAGTTTGCATGTTCTTCCCGTGCGTGCGTGGGTTTTCCCCGGGTACTCCGTTTTCCTCCCACATTCCAAATTCAAAACATTCAAAGCATTCCAAAAAACATGCATGCTAACCCTAAAGCTAAATTGTCCACAGGTATGAATGTGAGTGTGCATGGTGCACTGCGATTGGCTGGCGACCAGTCCAGGTTGTACCCCGCCTCTCGCACGAAGGCAGCTGGGATAGGCTCCAGCATACCCCTGCAATCCTAATGAGGATAATCAGCACAGAAAATGGATGGCTGGAAAGACGGGAGTTTAACCTTTCTTTTGGTACGTTCCATGTTTATATGTCATAGGAAAGATCACTGAAAACGGTCTACAATGGCCCCTACTGAAGAGGTTGTCTTTGGGATTGAACAAGTTAATTGGTTCCGCCAAGCATGATAAGTGAATTTGCCCAAAGTAGGATTCCTTATTTATAAATCAAATATTTTCATAGTTGCAGGATAGAAACCTGTTTATGACCTTCCAAATGCAGTTTTTAACATTATTAGAGCCCTCTAGACATTAAATAACACCCCTATAGTCACCTTCACACAACTATTATCCAATATATTAGGCATAAGAGAAAATAATACTGTACATATGAGACATAATATAGACTCATACGTTAGCACTGGAAGACTTTGTTGTTGTTCTTTTTTTACTTCTTGTTTTGGAAAGTACTTCCTATGATGGCTATTGTCTCAGCAATGTGACAACCTACCCCTAACACTACTGACACCTAGGGACCAGTTCACAACGTCTTTGAAAACCTTTTTTTTGTGTTTTACTTTGTTTAGCGAGGGTTTGTTGTTATATGAACATCCAGCAGCAACACAACATTTTGGCATGACTACTATTTAGATGAAAAATATACTGAACCATCTACCGACCATCTACCTCAAGAAGCGTTTGTTTACGCCACTTTAGCTGAGAGGTGTCACCCCTTTGATGTCACTTCCAGAAATGAGGCTGAGCTGTGAGCTGCTTTGTCATGGCTGGCGTCATCAACTATAAATGTCATTTTTGGTCATTTACAGTTCGTGTTCAAAAATAGAAGAATGAAGAACCTAATTACAAACAATATTTAACATATTGAAGCAAAGTTGATGAATCATGTCAGGGACCTTTTAAGATCCAACCGTGCAAAATGAACATTTTTTTAAACTGGTCTTAATCAGGAGTGCATTTTTGAAAAATTGTGATTAAGTGAATCTGAAAATGTGAAGCGTGAAGTGGGCGGGGATTACTGTAATTACATAAATTCGTATGAGGAAAAATGGATTTGGTTTTTGTGTGACTTGGTTTGACGCATTAATAACAAAAACCGAGATACCGCTGTACAGTCAATAAAGGTTTTATGAAGGCGGCAGCTTGACCCTGGATTCCACAGCACATCGTGATTCATCTCATTCTTCAGTGGGAACATTACAAGCCCAGAATTCAGAATTGAGCTTTATATTCCATAACTCTAATAGAACTGCAAATCCTCTTATCCTTGCAGGGGTGTTGTTAACCCTGCAGGTGTATATGACGAGTAAAAACACCAGCGACCGTGGGGGGGAGAAGGCTGGGGTTCACATCACAATAACTATCCGGATGCACGCCGAGATGCTCATTTTTATGGCGACTCTCCCAACACGTCCGCTAACACGAGCTGTTATTCACGTACGGATGGAAACAAGTTGTCCAAATGTATGTGGAGCTATCCGCTAGCTTGGGGATTATTTCATTCAGTGGAGGAAAAGAAAGTCAATTTATATGAATATGTGCTTACTTGGCCACCAGTTTAAATTGCTGACTGATTGCTGACTACACACACAAAGTGAATGTAATTTAGTAGAACCTCTGGCTAAGCAGTAGTTCCTCTCACACTAACAGGGGAGGAAATCAATTCTTCGGCATCTATGACTGTCAAGAGATGTGTGCGTGTTTTGTTTTTTTTACTGTGTTTCTTCATTTATCTATTTAAGCTTCCCACTTTTTGCATTTGGCCTCATTAGGAGTTGACCCGAGGAATAATGGAGGGAAACTCCTGTTGTCCGCCTCATAATGAGAGACGACAAGCAGGTGAGAACAGCTCAATAGGCGAGATAACCACTCTTTGATCCAAACACTCATGCAGAACCTCCACTCGCCGCATCGTCAGAAAACATACTCTCCCAAGAAACTTTTAATGGAAAAAAAAAGTCTGCTTTCATAATCGGATAGGTAGCTTTGCGCTAACGGGCCCACTTTTTGGGGAAAGTGTCATTTGATAATGACTTGTTGTTAAGCTTGCGGTTATGGACTTCTTGCTGCGCTAACAAGACCTAAAGATTTCAACTTAAGATGTCTTGTTAAACGCCGACCTCGCTCCCCAGCGGACAGAAATGTAAAAGCCATCTCCAGCCCTTGACAAGCCATGTTAATCCTTTTAGTGTAACCAACTAGCATGTGTCTAATTAAAATATGCCTTTTAATGATACGGCCTGACGTCCTCCAAAACACTGTCACGCCTTTCCTCCTCTAATACGGGAATATGCTGATTGCTTCAGTAGCGCGGGGGCTCCGGTCCCGAGGCTGCCACCAACCCCCTCGAGGGACTTGGTGTTGGGTTTTCAAACACAAAAAAAAACTCTATTTAACAGCTGCTTCCTGTTCGGGTGCAACAGAAACGCTTCATTCTTGATTTGGCTTGCGGACGTTTAATTCAGCAGCTCCCCCACAGGTGAGAAGAGAATCCACCCAATCTCGCTGCAGCTCATTTCAAACAAATCATCGCTCAGTTGCTGCACTCACAAAGCTCAGGTGATAAAGCAATTAAACCCTTCTAATTCCACAAATCAGAAAGGGCTAGTAGGTAATTATTCCACATAATGAAATCTATGGGGTCCCTCTGCCTTTCTCTGCATTTTTTTTTGTTTCGTCGCCGTTTGAAGGGACAGGTCCATTGTGGGTGGGGTCCGTGGCCCTATGTGGCACAGGCCCTGGATGAGAACAGGCCCTTGGTTAATGGGCTTTCTCTGGACAGATGAGGTCCATTACGAGGTTAATTTAAAAAGTGAATGGGGGACAGAGAGGGAAAGGTGATGGAGAGGGAACACCAGATTCCACACTTCTAGGAGACAAGTAAATATAGAATAATAAATAGTATACGATATATTCAAATAGGCTAAATGGACGTAGAATGCTAGATTAGGCACTTCTAGGAGACAAGTCAATATACAATAATATGTCATCTACGATATATGTACTGCATATTCAAATAGGCGGGCTAAATGGACGTAGAAGAGCAGGGAGACCAACCACGTCGCTTCCCCATCCAAGACGGCATTTTTTAAAAACAAAGCATTGTTCGCCATGCGTGGACTGCAGCCACTGACTCCCAATTTCCATTTCCTTTGCCCCCCCTCGCCCCGGCAGAAAGGCTGAATCGGATCTGGACTCATTGGTGTGTGGATAATGAAGGGGTTACCAGGAGCTGGGGAGAGACCCAGTAATTCCCCCGCACCAGGGGCACTGGGGTATTTTGGGGTGGGGTTTGGTTGAGTAGCCCTGCTCCGTGATGCATGCACTCATGTGAGCTTGTCACAGCCCTCAACCAAATCCAAGGCCTGACACAGACGCTGCATGTATTACCGACACACGGCGCACACCTCCCTTCCATGTTGCCCAAATTCATATTTCATATGCAAGAACGTCATCTCGTGTACGTTAGGAAGCATCAAGCCTTGTCACATTCATCCAAACCTGAATACAAATAAAAGTGTGCATGAGCAAAAAACAAACTTTTCAAAATGAGTAGAGCTGCTCCAGATTGGCTTTTTTTTACCGATATCCAATATCGTCCAGCACTTCATTAATGACATTAATCAATACACATATCAGCAGCTCTTCCCTCAAGCTAATGTCGGGAGAGATGCTCATTATTGGCTTTCTTTCCGATATCGTCCAGCATTTCATTATCAATACTGATATCAACAGATACCGATATCGGCAGTAGCTCTTCCCTCAAGCGAAAAGAACACAAGACGCTTCTTCTACTGGATGCATTTTCACAACTTGAAAGAATATTTTCCTTCCTTTTCATGTTGTTTCCTGTTTTGTGCTCTTATTTGGGTTTTCTGTTTCCTGTTTGGCGTGATGTGCGGCTAGCTGCTTTGCCAGCTGGCGCAGTGGTGCCTGTTTTGTATGAATCAGTGCTACCATTAACCAATGGCGATATCATCAGTGTCTCGTTTTTATGCCAATATCGTCCGACATTATTGGACATTCCTAAAGAAAGGGAAGCTTTCAAAACACACGCATTACTGTTTCTGTTCAAAATAATGCATCTGTAAAAATGGAGGAAAGTTCCGTTTTCGTTTTTGTATGATTTGTTTTACGTAAATGGTCTTGCTTTATAATTCTCTATCAAATGTTTAGCTAACATTTGTGGGTGTCTGGAACGGATGAATTGGACTGACATGTGTTTTTGTGAGATTGATTTAGTAATCTGTAATCTAATCTAAGATATGCAAATAAAAACGTTTGCTGTAGATGTGGGAGTCTGAGCTCAATACAAGGTCATGGAAATTAGCATATCATCTGGCAAAATGGTTAGACAATGTGTGGGCGTAACCCTCTTGGGGGGGTCACCTTAAACATCATTTTTAAGCCATCATAAGACCCTGGTGTCCTCCAGGGTTAAATATGTCCACTTCATTATGATAAAGATGTGAACAAGTATTCAAACTAGCCATGCTGTCAATAGGCATGGAGTGCTGGCTCCATCCCACCTGACTCACCGTCGTCTCCCAGGACCCTGCATGAGCCCCCATCCATCATGTGAATACTGCGGGGTCTGAATCATTGCAGATCATTATAGTAGCAGAGAGCGTAGTGGTGATTGGCTGTGATTGCTAGATTACGGGGATCTGAGGGGTGATCCATCACGCAGGGTGGCACGCTAACACCTCTGTGTGATGGGGTTCACAACCGGGGTCAGGGCCAGGTCAGCAGGAGGAGCTCCCCTCCACACGGAAAGCAGCTACGGACGGCCAAAGGCTCCAAGTGCAAAGTCATTTTCCTCTCATTTCTCAATTTCGGTTGAACTTGTAATCAGCAAGAATATAGATTTATTGGAATGAGTTCAGATGTATGGAGATATAATAGCACACTTGCTAACATTGCAGCCTACACAATCACATGCAGTCTTCACGCAGACGTGTTCCTCACATGCCGTGCATCCACACGCACGTGTGCACACACACACATGCACACACGCACACACACAAACTAACCTGAGGCGATGTGTTGTCATCCAAACAAAATAAGTTTATTTTCCCCCCAACCAGCATTTGTTCCATCAGCCCGTAAGGTCCCGGGGCCTCGCTGGGAAGAGGTGGGGGGTCCTTCCCAGCACCTGCAGTTCTAGCGGGGTGGCCCGCTGGCGGAGAAAAAGGGCTTTGGCTGCTGCCCAAATATCTGCCTGCACCTTCTGTGCCAAAGCACAAGCCTTAGAAAAGCAGGAGGCGGCAATATTGTGGAACAAATGTCCCCTAATCTCAGCCTGCCGGTCAGGGGTCCTGGATGGCTTCTCTTCTTCGTCCCATGCACGCATCCTAAAGTTCATACAACTTGATGGTGCTAACAGTGTTACTGCTGTGAAAATGAGAGATATTCACTCATTTATACATGCATCATAGCTGTTTATCACACTTTGCCTTTCACACAAAGTTCACGCTCAAAGACTAGATAGCACAACTCCTGTCTGAAGGGTTGGGGGTGCAGGATTCAAAATATGTATCCTCTAAAGCAGGGGTGTCCAAAGTTTTTCCGGCGAGGGCTACATACTGAAAAATGAAAGGAAGCAACTTTGCCACTTTGGTATTTTGTAAAGCAACACGTGTGGACATGCTAACAACTTGGCAAGAAAAAAGTGCGTGTCAGCTTTGTCATGCACTGAAAAAAGCATATAATTAAATCAGCTTCACTCTTTGCTCTTTTTTTTTACCATTTTTGCTGTTGTTCTTTTCCAAATATTTCAACTTTCTTCTAAAATAGTCTAAGAGGAGGACAAAAAAAAAAGAGAGAGACAAGAGACAAGGACAACAGCAGCAACAACAACAATTGTGACAACAAGAACAGAACAACAGAAACATACAGAACGACATCAGCAAATAAATGTCTGTGACAACTATAAAGACAAACAAGGACTTAAGGACAAAGGACAAAACAATATCAACAACCACAATGACAACGCTGTCAATGACAATCACACATAATAGTAGTCATGAAATGATGAATTATGATAGTGATCACAATGATAATACTGCACTGAAACAGTCACACGTAATAGCAGTCATGAAATGATGAACTATGATAGTGATCACAATGACAATACCGCATTGAATCAGTCACACATAATTGTAGTAATGAAATGATTATCCATGATAGTGAACAGAATGATAATTACTGTAATGCACATCATTGTAAAAAAAAACTATAGTCTGATATCACCGTCGCTGTAATAAAACCAACAACATAATAACACCCTGGTTAACTCAGTGAGTAATGTGGGGAAGTACGTATGTACTGTGAGTGTGCATATGTACAGGTATCTCTGTATGTGGGGAAGACTTCATATATATATAAAGGTGCAAGAATGTGTGGGCGTGTAATTGTCACTGAGAATGCATGAAAGGAAAGGGGCCGCCTTCCACCTCCCAGAGAGCCCCGCCCCAAATAGCCAGGCCGAGCCCCCCCACCCCAACCCCGCCACCCAGGCCCACAGTACCCGCAAGCATGACCAAGCCCCAACCCACCAGCCGGCCCGGCGCCCCAGCAGCCGCCACAGCGCAGCAACCACCAGCCCCCGCGGCGGCACACGGGCCACCGGAGACCGCCGAACCCGCCCCAAGAGCGCAGAGGCGCCCGCAGCACGTGTCAGTCCAGGGGAAGCACCGCAAGCCGCCCCCCCCCCCGGCGCAAGCCCCGGCATCAACAGGCCCCAGAGGGTCACCCCAGGGAAGGGTAGGCGAGCCACCGCGACGGCCAGGCCCCCGGCCACATCGCCGATCCTGGCGGGCAGGCGCCAAGGTGCACGAGGCACCCCAATCCAGCCCGCCCCACCCGTGTATGTGATAAGGTGTGATTGTGTCTATAATGCAATTAAAAAATAAATAAATAAAATAAAATAAAATAAAAGAGGACAGCTACGAAAAGCTGGTCTCTGTGTCCCTGAGGGGTGTATCTGTGTGCATGTATATGGGGCATATGTGGATGATAGCTAATGATGCAATTAAAATCGGGGGACAGCTGCCGCTCAGAGGGTCCCTCACCTGACCAGCCCCCCCAAACCCTAAGTGTCTACTCTGCGATTAAAATTGGGGGGCAACAGGTCAGTGGCACGGCAGGAGCAGAGGAGCCCCCAAGGCAGCTCCCCTCCCCAACCACGCCTGACCGAAGGCCACCCCTCAAAGTCCTATATATATGTGAGGTGGTGCAGTGGCACAGGAAGGACGGGGGCCCCACACCCCAACGGCGCCCAAACCGAGCAGGGGGGGGACCAAGGACACATAACCGACCGGCCACCCACCACAGCCCAGGCTCGGGCGAGCCACAGGCCGCAGGACACACCACAGGCCCTACCCGGCCCGCCAGGATGCCCAGTCCGGCCCACCCAACCCCCCAGAGCCGATACCCCCAGGGCCCCCCAACACCGGAGCCCCACCGGAGGTAGCGTCCACAGAGCCACCCCCAAACCGCCAAACACCACGGACCAGCCACACATCCCAAGGCAGATCGACCGCCACCAGGACAGCGGGAACCGCGCCCACGCGCCTCCCGCATACCACCACGGCCGGCAAGGGAGCAACACCACGACGACCACAAGAGCACCGGACCCCACATAGAGCGGAGCACGGCCACACCCACGAAGCACGCAAGCCAGAGGCACCAGGGAGGGACAGAGAAGCAAGCACCGCATGACAGGGCCCACGAAAGGAGCGGCCCCCCGCCCGGCGCCCAAGCAGATGCCCCCGCCCGCCCCGCCCCCCGCCACGCCGCAGACCGACCACCACTCCACCCCCCGCCCATCCACCAACACGCCAAGGGAGAAACCCCAGAGGGAGAGAGACAACCGCCGGCCAGGAAGCAGAGACCAGCCAGACACCAGCAGGCAGCAGGGACCGCCCGTCAGCCCTCCGCCAGCCCCACCCCCAAGCACCCGGCCAAAGCTACCCCACGACCGCCCCACCCCGGAGCAAGCATCCCCCCGCCAATCTCGGCCAGCGCCACGCAGAAGAACACCATGCCGCCCGCCCCCATGTGCACCCACCCGCTCACTCGCCCACGGCCCCCACACCCCCCGCCCACCAAGCCACAGCGGCCCCGTCCCTGAAGCGAGAAAGCAAGGGATCCCCCCCTACCCCACCCCAGCACCACGCACCCCCCACCCCGAGCCCAAACCGCACATCCGCGACCCCCACCTCCGCGCCCCCAGTCACCCGGTGGACAGCCACAGGTGCCGGAGGACAACAAGCACCTCCCACCTGTCACACATACACCACACACATAAATCAGTAAAATAAAATAAAATAAAATAAATAAATTAAATTAAATTAAAAAAAAAAATCTGTTACTAATTTGACTTTATTCTCACAAAATTACTGCTATTTTTTTAATTTTCACCTTGTAAATTTCAACTTTCTTCTTTCTCTTCTTTCTTCTTGTAACATTAGAACTTTTTCGCAACCTAATTTTTCAAAAATTCCAACATTATTTGTTTTTTTTGTTTCTCATAATATTCCGGCTTTAAAAAAATAACATCTTTTGTCTTGAATATTTCAACTTCATGTGACAAAAACAAATTGTTATGGCTTCTTCCCGTTAGTTTACAACTTTTTTCACCTAATATTTTTCCTTTATTCTTGTAGAATTGCTGCTGATTTTTCCATTTTTACTATTTTTTTTATTGTATTTTTAGAATGTGCTGCAAATGGCACCCGGGTCAAATTTTGGACACCCCTGCTGTAAGTAGAGGCACTCCCAGACAACAAAGGTTTCGCTCTTTTGAGGTGCAGAAACGGCAGTGGTTAAGATCCAAAGGAGTGAGGCCTCTTCAGGTCAACGACAGTCGTTTGGGTGGCTCATAAAAGTCCATAACAGGCGCATCAGTGTACTTTTTTTGGTGAATTCCAGTCTGGCCTTCCTATCCTTCTTGCTGATGAGTGGTTTGCACCTTTTAGTGTCGCCATTGTACGTTTGTTCATGAAGTCTTCTATGACGAGTAGATAGTGATTACCTTCACTCCTGCCCTCTGCAAGGTTGTTACTGATGTCACCAGTACTTGTTTCAGGGTTTTTCTTTCCAGCTCACCCAATGTTTTCGTCATCACGCTTTCTACGTCTGCCACTTAGTGCGCCAGTGGTTTCTGTCTTCTTCGGGACATTCCAAATGGTTGTAGTGGCTACGAGCGATGCTTGTGCCATGCTTCTGATTGATCTTCCACCTTCTCTCAGATTCACAATTGCTTGTATTTCCACCCATAGACATCTCTCTGGTTTTCATGTTGTTTTCACCTCTTAATATCCTAGCCAATCTGAAACTGAGCATAGACATTCAGTGCTCTTTATTGATTGGATAAGCACTGTAATAGGACACACATGGGCTACAAAACACACCTGTCAGTCACATGTTCCAATACTTTTGGTTGCCCAATTTCACGTAACCATCTTTAGACGGCAAAACGAGTGAAGACTGACTCAACAGAGCTGTGGTATTGCATTCCATTAGCATTTTAAACCCACCACCAGTCTTATAAAGGTTATTTGTAATTAGCTTTCTAGTTAACCATCCTTTGCATTGCTTCCCTTCATTCATTCTCGTGATTACTTGTAAATGATCTCCAATCTTCTATATAACTTGGAAGTAAAAGGAAAGGCTATGCCAAGAATTACAATGTGTTGTTAAATTGTTAATACATAGTAAATTCATGTAGTCGCTAGGAGATGAACTGAGGGTTTTTATAAGCCGTCACAGCATACAAAAACATTGCCCTATGGTGTGTGTTATTGGAAAATTTCATTTGAAATGATTTTCCTGATCACTGGCTTATCTCTTGGAATCCTTCATTGAGGAGTTTAGCAATTTGGGCAAAAAAGGAGGCTATGGAATTTTAGGAGCGAGTTCTCTGCCTTGCAATTTTACCAATCTATGGCTGTTAGCTAAACTACAGTAGGTGTGTGTTTATTTCAGATAAACCAGCAAGGGACCGGTGGGTGGCGAGTGTATCTATGGCAACGGTCTGGTCCCCAGCTGTCACCCAGGAGAAGAAGATGGGTACCATGAGCAGAGAAGACCACTTAACCTCAGCTGCTCCACAGCTTAGGGGAGTCAAGATGCTGCTGGAGCCTGCACGGAACCGCACTTAATATGTAGACAATAACCCCCCCACACACACACACCTCCCCACCCTTATCCAGACAAAGGATGACTTCAAACCAGCCACTGAAAATTAAAAAAACAGCAAAAAGGAAAAAAGAACAGCGCTCTTCTCTCTATGAGAAGCTCTGATGCACCAGATGGAATGTGGGATACGGAGGGGGGGAGTAAAAAAAGAAAACTGGGAAAAGCTAATTAAACCCGGTTTAACTGGAAAAGCAATTTAATGCTTAACTGTTTACTTCGGATACAACGTTGCTATTTTCCGGCAGAATTTCATCGCAGCGGGAACCATCTGCCAAAGTCGCATCAAACCGTGAGGATCCGACAAAAGCCTTGAAAATGCGCTGCGGTTATCCACAAAAGGCGGGTTGTGCTTTTGGGGATGGGATCTATCTGCACTGTAACCAAATGCATTTTAGTGAATAACGTCACCGATACAGCTGCAAAAATTAATCAATTAATCAACATTGTTTTATAGCATAAAAGTTGAAATATTCAGGAAAGAAGAGGCTATTTTTGTTAGTCATGATATTATGACAAACAAAAAAACAAGTAAAGTTGTCATTTTTGGAAAATTAGGTTGTGGAAAATGTTAATATATTATGGGAATAAAGTCAAAATATTATGAGAACAACAGTTGGACATTTTAATAAACAACAACAGCAACAGAAAAGGAAAAAACTGTAATTTTACGAGAATACAGTCAAAATATGAAGACGAAAACATGATATACTAATAAGAAAAAAGTTGATAAAACAATGATAACTCATGAGAACTAATAATGTCATTTTAGTAGCATAGAGTTGAAATATTCAAGAAAAAAGATTTTATTTCATTAAAAGTTGTAATATTATGAGAAACAAACAAAACAAAATAAAGTTGTAATTTTTGGAAAATTAGGTTGGGGAAACATCAACATTTAGTGGGCAGAAAGTCATAATATGATATAATAAAGTCATAATATGATGGGAATAAAGTTATAATATGATATAATAAAATCATAATATTATATAATAAAGTTATAATATGATATAATAAAGTCATAATATGATATAATAAAGTCATAATATGATGGGAATAAAGTCATAATATGATATAATAAAGTTAAAATATGATGGGAATAAAGTTATAATATGATATAATAAAGACATCACATGATATAATAAATAAAATGATATAATAAAGTCATAATATGATGGGAATAAAGTTATAATATGATATAATGAAGTCATAATATGATATAATAAAGTCATAGCATGATCTAATAAAGTCAAAATATGATAGGAATAAAGCCATAATACAAGGAGGAAAACATTTACAAGAAAGTTGAAATAGTTTGGGGAAAAAACAGCAAAAATGAAAAAAAACTTAATAGGCTTTTTCCACCTATATCACAAAGATGAAATGCAGTTGTATAACTATATATAAGTATATATATAACTTGTTAGCATATTTACAAAATGCAAAGTTGCATGCTTTCATTTTTCACTATGTGGAAAAACGCTGGAATGAGTTTGGACACCCCTGCTTTGATGAATAATCGAAACAACAAACTTCAGATTAATCGACTAAGACTACTTAATTGTGTTACAAGTCTGGTCACTAGAAATTAACATTATTCAGTCAAACCGCGCTTCATATAATTTGGTTGTTGTCGAAAATGTTGGCTAAAATGGTGTGCCTCGGTTTTTGTACAATACGCCATGTAACGTTTGCCCTGTACCCTCCACAAAATCCAGTGCCCAACAAAGCACGCAACTCAGTGTCCATGCATTTTTTATTGAGTGTTTTATTACCGGAGTTTTAAACTTTTTGTGACCATTCCTGACCATAGCTTGTGATTACAACTCTGGAAGTGAGTGCTGAGATTTCTGCCTAATTCAGACCAGCGAGTGGACTAAACTCACCAACATCCTTCCATCCATCCATTTTCTATACCACTTCATCCCCATTAGGGTCGCAGGGGCATGCTGGAGCCTATCCCGTCGCCAGCCAATCGCAGGGCACATATAGACAAACAACCATTCAAACTCTCATTCATACCTATGGACAATTTAGAGTTGCCAATTAACCTCACCTGCATGTTTTTTTGGGGGAATGTGGGAGGAAGCCGGAGTACCCGGAGAAAACCCACGCGCACACGGGGAGAAAATGCAAACTCCACACAGAAATGCCCAGGGGAGAATCGAACCCAGGTCTTCCCCATCTCCAGGCTGCTCCTGTATTGGCCAACATGCTAACCACTAGACCATGGCCCTCACCAACATCAATTTACTAATTACTAGTTTCCTCGTTACCCCCATTTTCTACAATGATGGAGAAGCTATTTGATAACAGGTTGGACAAATGTATGAATAAGAATGAAGTACTAGCAGGCAGTCAATACGCATAACATTTCAACTTCTATGGCACTGATGGAAATCACGGAGGAAATGACTCATGCTATAGACCAGTGGTCCCCAACCTTTTTTGACCCACGGACCGGCTTGTGTTCCCACAAATCTCCGGACCGGGGGGTACATTACAGCGATCTAAATTATCTTACTTATTATGTATTGTGTAAAACTAAGACATGAAAAACATCAAATTAAAAGCACAAAATGAAAGGCGACCCACCATCCACCAGTTCAAGTTCCACCCAAGTGTTTCCAGAGAGATGATTACATGGCTGTTTGACGTGTGTGGTAAAAGGCAGTGTGCTAGCATGAATTAACTTGAGACAAATGTGCACATGAGCACTCAATAAGTCATCGAAACTTACCTTTATCCATTCCTACATAGTATCAGCATTTGACACCAAATATGAGGTGAAAGAAAAATCTTATAAAAAAAAAACAGTAGTAGTCTATCTGTGTGGCATTAGATAAAGTTAGCACACCCACAATGGAGATGTGTCAAGTGAGACGGATGTAACAGAGAGAATCCGTCCACTTTTCAAAATAAAACATAAAAATGAAATAATGGAAATTATTTTTTCTTTCTGTGCGGCTCGGCACCAAATGACCTACACCCCGGTACCAGGCCACGGCCTGGGGGTTGGGGACCACTGCTATAGACCACAGAAGGTGTGCAGTTGCAGTATTCATGGATCTTACAAAAGACTTCCATACAATTCATCACAATATTTGAACAACAAAATTCGAAAGGTATGGAATCAGGATTACTTTTGTAAAGTTTTTCATCTTATTTATTTATTATTATATTGATTATTAGATTTATTGTTCTGTCATGCTTGTTTTTATTTTTTTATTATTTATTTATTGTTACACTGATTATTATATGAAATAATATAACATGGAATGCAGGAAGTGAATAATATGCACTGCACAAGATGTGGAATGTATGGGGGGTAGGATGAAATAAAATAACTTCTTGTGGAACTGTGAAATGATTCATGAGATGTATTCCACTGTAACCAGCATGCATGTTCACATCAAATTAAACCAAACCAAACTCTAATTCTCTTCTATAAAATGTATTTTTAATATTTTGGGTGTCTGGAACGGATTCATTGGATTTACATTGTTACCTATCGGAAAAGTTCACTTGGTTTTCATGCATTTCGGTTTTTGAGTGACCGTCTGGAACAAATGAATGAAGAAAACCGAGGTACCACTGCATTGGTTTTTGACTTATCATTTAAACAACAGTCATTTATGCACTTGACTAAAAGACACCTAAAACCTGCATTGTCTTTTTCTGCATGATTATTATTATTACTGTTAACTGCAGTCTCATATTGTTGTCATTGAATTTAATAGGAACATTTTTCTTCGCCAATAGCGTTTATAAAAGTTATCGTATGAAGTGGATTGATTGTAAATGCCAATTGACAGAACAGGACGTGTCAAACTTGTGTTTGTACACGTAAACCCATCCAAATGCAATTTATTTTCAAGCTTCATTAACAGCTCAATTAGTGAATTTTTTTTTGTAGATTGTTTGTTTGGGCCAATCAATAAGTCTGACAAGGTTTATTTTTACCACACTAGATAATAATAATACACGTTATTATTATGTTAACCCAGCATCTCTTCCACACCTGATGGGGGGGATTGTGTGGTTGGCGTGATACGTATTGTCGCTGACAGAGGTTAGCAGGTCAGACAGGAAGCTCTGTTGTCATGGAGTGGAAGCGGACTGCATTGTTCGCACCGCCTCCCCGACTGCGCAGAGACGGCCTAATCAGGCTTTTGTCGCTGCAGCCCATGCAAGGCCACTGAAGAGTTTGTCCCCTTAATCATCTGCCTTCCTTTTGTCTCGCTTTTTACGTCTCGGCGAGCTGCGCTTTTCCCAACATTTTTACACAGCGACCTCTTGTTTTTTATACAGTAGGACGATTTTCCTGTTAAACTGTCACCCTTATAAAAGCCTTTTATCAATCCTTTCAAGTATGCGCCTAGAAATAGAAGCACACGTACAAGTATGTTTTTCAACCCTTTCATTGGCATTTTGCTCCTGAAATAAGTCCGTTCAAAGTAAGTCAAATGTTGGCACATCTGTATATGAATCTCCAAGTCTCCTATAACTTCTCTTTGTTCACATCAGCAACTCTCGTCTCAGCCGCACAAGCTGACGTAGCTAACTAGCTACGTTACCAGTTGGATACTGGAGCGTTGCGGGAAAGATGACTGATGTTGTGTCTGGTGAAAAATGAAAATCCAGTCTTATTTTTAAAGTGGAAGCGAGGAGGGAGAGGAAATTGCTGACAGAAATGTGAGAGAAAATGTGAAATCTGGGACAACTGACAGCCAGAAGAGATGGCAACAGCTAGCGTTAGCACTAGCGCTACCGACAGTGCTAGCAAAGCTTACAAGTTTAAATCAGATTGGACCATGACCACTGTTGCCAACTCCTCATTAAGAAAAGCAGCTATTGGCTGTCCTAGAAGCCGCCAGAAGTTGTTAGATGACGTCATCGGCTAATTTGCACAGAGATGAAGCAGTTTCAGTGGAAAACGCGTGAATGCTGAAGAGATACTTAGAATGAATATTGAAATATCCTAGAAACAATAATAATAAAATAATAAAATAATAAATAAATAATGAAATCTATTCACCGACTGAGGGTCGAACCAGCAACCATCAGGCTGGGAGACGACCACTCCCCGTCCTGAGTGTAAGCAATGTCAAATGAATTTCTGCCAATAGGGGGAGACATTAAAATTGTCCATTTTTTTTCAATGAAAAAATATTACATCATAGAAAATGTGGGACATTTTAAGTCCTAAAGAAGCTGAACACTCTGATTACACAAGGACCGAGGTTCAAACCAGCAACCATCGGGTTGTGAGACAACCAATCTACCATCTGATTCATGTCACCCTGTATTTTACAGTATTGGGAAATATGAAATGATTGTTCACCAGTAGGGGGTGCCATTTCATTTGAATGATTACTTTGAGATTGGGGATCAAACCAGCAACTATTGGGGTGGGAAACTATCTACCTCCTGAGTTTGTCAGCATTTACAAAATTAAAACTACTCACACTTTGAAAATGGAGAGAGAGGCATGGCTGGGACACAGCTAACTTGGTGTCGGTTCTTCCATCAGTTCTTCTTCTATTACTTTAACTACTGACTTACTGTTGCTTTAGCCATATTGTGCTGAGCAGCCAGAACAGGAGCATGGGCACTGCTATTGTGGCTACGCCGCTTATGGTCACGTGGATTTCTCTTGGAGATAAATAAAGTATCTATCATGTTCAGTCCCTGGTATTAATGTCAGTAAAAACCTTCCATGGTGGCATCCCTCCAATACCAAAAAGCCAAAGAAAAAGCCAAGCATACTCACATGAAGAAGATATTTCCAGAAAATCTAAATATGACTTCAAGGCATGCAGTTGTCCCTTTTCCCCTCACTACACGTTGGCCTAATCCTACGGCGTAAATTCCCCTTGGAGCTTTGCATGCATTTCTGAATGTGTGTGTGTGTGTGTGTGTGTGTGTGTGTGTGTTTGCCTGAGGCCATCCCAAGGGAGGCTTCACAGGCTTTAGAGGTCAAATCAGTTGTAGGTCTATTAAAAAGGCAAGCAAACACATTCTTTGCCACGGCTTGTCATTCAGGCGCACTTAATTTCCACTTGATCAACATTTATGCTGCAAAAGTCTTTGTCCTTTAGCTGCTGTAGACCAGCTGACCTGAAAAGGCCTTTCTCTGACAGAAGGCTGAAGAAAAAGCAAACACAAAACACTATATATACATACATATGTATATATGCTAGAGTTTCGACATTTCGAAATTCACAGAATGACAGATTGGTGCTGCAGTTCATTTGCAATGGACGACTACTCAACGGAAACGGGGAAAAACAAAGCGATTCTGTGACACAATGCGGCACAAAAAGACGGAGGGCTTAAATAGGCCTGTTTATTCACATGAAAATGAAAGATGCATTCGGCGGCAGCTTGGAGGACACACTATTCATTCTTAGAGCGCCTGTGGGTCGTTGTGTTCTTATTGACGCTCGCTATGCAAACCGCAAGATTGGATTCTCCAGTTTCTGTTGGCGGTTCTTTACATTCCTGAGTGAAGTTGCAAATCGTATGTTCATAAATTTGAGAAATTGAATTTTTCATGGTATTAAAAGGGACTGGAGGCAGCGGGTTCCTCCAGAAGGCGGCAACATTCCAACGTACTGCAAGCATTATACTCCGCCTCTTCCTGCTATGATGTAGCACACGCACACACGGTAGTTATGTTTGTTGTTGGATAATAATAGCACTTTGGTCATTGTGACAACAACATGACTGTAAAGACTGCTTTTGTCTCTGTGTGTACGCACCACGCAGACGCTACCAGCCGTGAGTGTCAGCCACCGACGACTCTATTTTATTTGGGCCAAACAAAAACTTACCACAATTTTTATGCACTTTCATTTGTGTAGCGGAACATTGGTTATGCCCTGGAGGTGAAATGGTTTGGTTTGGTTTGGTTTGGTTTGGTTTAGTTTATTTGAACATGAAGGTTACAATGGAATACATCTCATGAATCCTCCTTTCACACTTCCACATGTCCAAAAGGAGTAGGAAGAAGCAAAGCTTGTTTAATCCTACCCCCCATCCATTCTACATCTATTACAGTACATGTTGTTCACTTCCTGCATTCCGTGTCATGTTTTCTGTGACAGTCAGAATAATACCTAATAGATAATAAAAATAATAATAATAATAATAATAATAATAATAATTTTTAATAATAAAAATAAAATAAATAAATAAATACATGTTTAAAATAAATATGAGTAACGAACAATTTTTTTTTAAAACAAAACAAAAAAATAAATAAAAAAACCTGACAGAACATCACTGTGATAATGAAGACTCTTCTGCCTTGTATTTAGCAAACATCAACTGCTTGTATTGTTTTTTTAATTTTCTCATCTCTGTACTTTGTTTGAGTTCCTCACTCAATCCGTTCCATAATTTAATTCCACACACAGAAATGCTGTGGGTTTTCAGCGTAGTT
Source organism: Dunckerocampus dactyliophorus (assembly GCF_027744805.1). Lineage (NCBI taxonomy): Eukaryota > Metazoa > Chordata > Actinopteri > Syngnathiformes > Syngnathidae > Dunckerocampus > Dunckerocampus dactyliophorus. The sequence continues at coordinate 105,725 of NC_072832.1, read as the reverse complement.
CTTGCATATAAATGTTTTAAGTTTAATTTTCCTCTAAGATCACATTTCTCCTCTCTGAGGAGCCACAATCCCGTCGGAATGGAAATTTGTGGTTTATTCCTGGATATTCAAAGTGCATTCTAAAAACTCCGACTGCATTCGAAATATTAGGGCCCATTCTTGTGGCCGGTCCAAATGCCTTGAGCATGCTAAAAACTTTCAAGGTTGATTCAAAGTGGAAAAATATCCAACGGCATTCAAAAGGTATGCTAACTGCAGTCTGACTGTATTCTAAATATTCTTACGCTATTCCAACAGCATTCCAAACATTCTGATTGCATTTGGGGAAAAAAAATGCAGCCAGCTGCACCTGAAACATCACTATGTCGCCTTATTCATGTCATACGCCAAGGAAAAAAGGAGCCAAGTTAACTCCACCAGTGGCCGCTGCCATGGACAGTGCTGAGTTGCTGAAAAGAGGTGCCAAGAAGCCTGCTGAAACTCACCAATCATACGTCACCAACTCACATCATGTCATGCGCCAAGGAAAAAAGTAGTCAAGCTTACGAATTTCAAATCTTCTCCGGAATGTGGCGTAAATTTTGAAACGTTTTCTTTCTGTCTGGTTCTGCTTGATTCGTGCTGATTCATGCTTAGCGTGACGGGGGCTTTAGCATTCCAGAAGGTTACCGTAATCTAACCGAATCCATTTTTCCAATAAGAAATCATGTAAATTCAATTAATCCACTCCAGACACCCATAAATGTTAAACACGAAACCCTTTTTTATAGTTTTAAATGCAGAAAACAATTCAAAATGCATATAAATGATGAATAAAAAGAGTAAAGGAACATTTGATGTCACTTTTACCTTGATTGTTGACAAAGACAGCAAAAAAGTCCACCTTGGTGTTTTGCTGAGTTATTTCTTGATTTTATTAGCTTTTCTCACCTTCTTTATCAAAGTGCTGGCACTTGCAACTTTCCTTGGTGCTGTCGCAGGTTATTTTGCAATAAGAAAAGCAGAGACTTGTGGTATAACTGTGTTAGTTAGCAAAGAACTATACAGCGTCAACCGCTGACGAGTGGTGACAGAGCTGGGGGACAATGACTTCTGGTTCCAGCATGCTAACAGGCACATTTTGTGATAAAAAAAATACTGCAGCCACATCCATCCGAAAAAGCCTATTAGTTTTTCATTTTTTGTAGTTTTTTCCCCCCAACTATTTCAAATACACTAAACAGGAAATGTACACAGACACTTTCAGCGCAAACAAAAAATTACGTGAGCCACTGTCATTGTGAAAAAGACCTTTTTCTTGTACAATCTGTTCTTTTAAACCACTATTGGTAACATATGCTATTGGTAACATATGCTAGCCCGGAGTGGTGTTTGGAGTAAGTTGCATACAGTCTTTTTAACACTAATAATAAAATGAATGTCTTTTTTATATCTTTTTCATATTCTACTGAGATAAGGCGCTTGCAGTAGATAGGGGGTCATGAATAGCCAATAAAATCCATTGCTAAATGTAGTCATACATTAAAACTCATGCAACTGGATTATTAGACTTACAAGCAGCCAGTAGCTTCAGGCGTCCTGGGGCAAAGTGACACAAGATCAGCGTAACCAGACTCTGTCAAGATTAATTACCGCTGATTCCGAGTGTAGCTTGCATTGCTAAAAAATTTAATTCGCTATTGATTTGACTCTTAAATGGTAAATGTCCACTCCTATTACCATAACACGGACGCGGGGCAGCCAATACTGCACCCAGAGTGCCGAAAAGGTCATTTAGCTTTTATAAATTTTCTTGTTTTGTTAGAGACGAGTGTCGGGGAAAACAGACACCTGCCACCTGCAGCCTGTGGGGGGGTTGGCTGAATCAGAAGTGGGCTACTCTGTTGGTATATTACTCTGACAGACATTTGTCACTCTAGACGGGGAGCGTGCGCTGTAATAGATTATTGACCACCTCATCGGGCTCATCACTCCACACGACTAAACAGCATCAAGATTGGAGCAAGTTAGTCCCGAAAACCACAGCACAAATGTCACCCAAAATGACCATTCATTGAAATCAAAAAATCATGAATTAAAGTAAAGGTCGTGCCTCCATTGTCTGTGTTTTTCTTTTCTGTTTGGCATTTCCCAGCATCCTTAATTGTATGATCATTCATCTTGGAGCACTAATTTACCCCCTGCCTGCCTTTTTAAACGCTAGGCCATTCTGTTTACCAGCTTTCAGAATTAGGAAGGCACTCTCCTCCAGCCAAGGAGCATATTGTTCAGCATGAGGGGGTTGGGGCACATGAGCTGAAATAGGCATTGTTTCATCTTCTATATGTGCATTTCTTTCTTCAGCCTTCAAACAAAGTTATATCAACTGGATTTTGTCAAGGTTTACTATGACACTATTATTTATTAACATGCAGAGGATGAGTGCGCCAGAATTACTGTACTTCACAAAAAAAAAACCATGCCGGTTTTAATCAATTTTACAATCGTGGCGCCACCTATGGGTTGTGGTCCAAATGCTTTGGAAGAAATGCAAATGAAATGCAATGCATATTTAAGCAAATGTTACGTATTCTTGGCCTTAAGCATTTGCAAGCATAAAAATGTTCTAAATTTACTAAAATACAAATACAGATTTAAAGCAATACAAGATGTCAATGAACTGCAGTCTACTGGCCAATAGGTGTCACTAATAACACCCACCAGACTTGGTGGCCAACACAGGCTTTTATTATTTTATAATTATTTTTCTTACAGCAGGCACAACAATAAAATAAAAATAACAATGATAATAGTAATAATAATAGTAGTCAACACCATCATCATCATAATAATAACACGGGCTATTGTTGTGGGCGTACTCCGGCTTTGAATCCCCAACGCCACTTCCTGTCCACACATACAGAAGACATTTCTCAAAACACGCAAAAGCATGAGTTTTATTTATGTCTTAAATGTGTAATTTCCTCAGATTATGTCGACTATTTTGGGGGAGATGGGTGTAAAGGTGACTATAGGGTTGCTATTTTATGTCCACAGGGGTCTAATAATGGTAAACATCATATTCAGAAATTCAGGTTTTTGATGATTTAACTACAAAAATATTCCGTTTGTTAACATTGAATCCTCGTTTGCAGAATTTCACTTATCACAGTCTTGTCTTGAACCAATTAAGTGCCATAATACTGCAGGACCGAGGATTGAATCAGCAACACCAGGTTGGAGACAACCAATCTACTCTCTGAGCGATGTCACCCTGTTGAGTAAGCAGAACGTTACAGTAATGGAAAATGGGAAATTATGTTCCACCAGTAGGGGGTGCCAGATACAATGACCATTCATTTTCAATGGGAAAACTGTCACAGAAAATATGAATTTACAGTAAATGTGGGAATTCTTTTCACAGGTCCTGATAGCCGACATGTACTTCATGTGGGAGGAGTTAGCGGACAAACAATGAATAAAAGAGGAATAACACCCAGCACCTGCCCCCACGGTGCAAACCCCCATATATCTCCATTTTTTTAAAAAAGGGAAATAAATAAAATAAATAAATAAATAAATAAATAAATAGATTTTAAAAAATAAATAAATAAATAAAAGCACACACGCACATACATTGTGGTCGAATCATTTCAAGACACCCCACGCAGGGGACCCGAGGTGCAGCAGAGTAGGGGACCCTGGGGCCTCAGACCCACAACCCAGATCCCGAGCCGTGGAGAACGCAGACCAAAAGTAAGCAAGAAAACCCCAGGCCCGCCCCATCCCAACTGCAGGACGCTACCAGCAAGGCAGACAGAGGAGCAGGCGAGTAGGAAAGCCAGCAAATGAGCAAGCGGGAGGGCAAATGGGCAGGCAGCAAGGCAACCCACCACACGGGGCAGCACATCCCCGGAGAGGGAGTGCCACGCCCCCAGATCCCACCAGCCAATGGAAGCCAGACCACCCCCCCACCCCTAGAACCAACGGCACACCACCCACGCACCGGAGCAACACCCCCGACAAGCCCGCACAAAGATCAGCGGCGACAAACGGCCAAGCGCCCGGCAGAGAACCATACCCCCAGCAAGCCCGGCCCTAAGGCGCACACTAACCACCCCTTGCCCACCACTCAGGCCCACGGTCCCCACGAGCAAGACCAAGCCCCACCCCGTCACCCCAGCAGCCAACCACGGCGGCATGCAGGCCACCAGTAGCACAGCACCGCTCCCCCGGAGACTGCCGGGTCCCCCTCAAGTGCGCAGAAGTGCCAACGGCCCAGGTCAGTCCAAGGGAAGCGCCGCAAGCCACCCCGCCAGCACAAGCAATAAAGATAGCAAACACTGAGGTACCTCTAGTAAAGTAAGCCTAGTATTGTACCTCTAGTAAAGTATATTCTGGAGAGATCTGATTGTTGGCCCGAACACAGGCCTTGGGGGTGCTATATAGTCTTTTGATCCATGTTCTAAATGGATCTCCAAAGCCAAAGGTTGCGAGGAGAAATTTCCAGTTTACTCTATCAATGCCTTTTCAGCATCTAATGAGAATGTTTGCATTTCCATTGAAATGTTCCATGCACACACGTCCAGAGCAGTGTGATGTGTTTTAATGTGGTGTGTTGTCTCTTCAATGTGTCCATCCATCCACCTCTTAACCTTATTAGAGTCGTGGGGGTATGCTGGAGCCTAGCCCAGCTGACTTTGGGCGAGAGGCAAGGTACACCCTGGACTGGTTACAGCCACCTAACATGCATGTTAGGTTAATTGGAGACTGAAACCGGAGTACCAGGAGAAAACCCATGCATGCACGGTGCACACTCCACAGGGAGATGCCCAACGGAGATTTGAACCCTGATCTTTCAGATCACCTGACTGTGTGGCCAACATGCTAACCACTCGGCCACCAGCAATTCATATAATAACTACCTGCTGTTTGGATTCTTGGGCCCTGTCTGTTATGCAATCGGAGGACATTTAGGCTTATTTTGCCATTGCTTTTTTAAGCCACGGGAGGCCCATTAATTTCAGCAGGCCTTGTCCTCTCCAGGGGCGATGGTGATGCCCCCAGCGGCACGCGTGCACTCCCATTGTATAGAGCCATTTACATCTGTGGTCAATGAATAATGACACTTCTTCCAACACGGCCAAACACATGATGCACCAACTGAGGAAAACAAAACAAAAAACAAAGATTTCCCAACTAACTGCAGAACAGCTCGGTTCTCAAAGAGGCGCCGTTATTAAAAAAGCCACAAGCAAATCTGTAAAAATTTCTTTTGTTACCTTGCACAGCGTTGGAAAAAAAAAATCTGTTGCTGTTCTCTTCTGGCACTCTCCCAACTGTTTTTGACCCATTAAATTAGCCACATTGGCAGATATGGTGCCATGCTAATGCTGTGGGCTCCTCTCAAGCGGGTGCACAGACTTCTGGCACGGTGGATCTGGCTCTGGCTGTGCCACCGCTACCACACATCATAGAATATTAACCCTTTTCTGTTCCCTGACAAATGTACCAGATGGCCTAGCACAATAACAGCTGTCAATTTCAAGCGACTGCCTCTTTGGTGGATTTTTTTTTTTTTACCCCCTTTGCTCTTTGGGACACTGGGAGGATTTTTAAAGAAATAATAAGCACACTGATGTTCTGTTGCAGCTTGTAATGAATCAAATGTTACAGCTGTGCAAGATTCCGATTTCCTCATCGGGAAAGCAGAGAGGTGTTCCCCACTGTGATGGGGAAGCATATTTAAATATACAGCACCACCAAGTCTCCCCTGCCACCGGAGGCAGCTCAGTGGTCGTAAGATGAGGTCCCCGGAGCCGCTTTGCTGGCATTCTGAGTAAATTAAAACTGAGCGATCCAAATACATTCTTTATTGTGGCCCTAAAGCACAGGGAAGTTGTATTTGGACCAAATGGCGGCTGGGGAATTGCACTCCTGTAATGTACCCGTTGCCTTATTTACATGATAAAAGCTGGAGTCAGGAACAGGCATGGTTTCTTTACTAACATCACCTCTGGTTCATCACAGACATGGGACCAAATCATTGTGGCAATTTACATTCTGTTGAACACACTGCCTGGGATACAGGACAGTGAACGCCCTCAGCTGTTCAGGTTACGTTTCCACAGCCACATTTGGTCATTGCAAGCCACGAGGAGCGCACCGTTTCTCTTAAACTAGTGTGCCCAACAAAAGGGTGGCTTGCGGTTGTTTTTTTATTGGCCCACAGTACATTCTAAAAATAGAATTAAAAAAGAGAACAGCAAAATTGTAAAAAAAAAAACCAACAACAAAAAACAGAAGTACCGGTAAATTTATGAGAATAGTGGCAAAATATGAGGAAAATAAAGTCACAATTTTACGAGAAGAAAGTTCCCACTTTATTGTATTGTATTGTATTGTACTTTATTTATCCCACAGCAGGGAAATTCACTTGTTACAGCAGCAAGCAAGATACGGAAGTAAAGAATGCATAGTGACATAGTGACTACGACATGGTTCAGGTGGTGCAGGTGTTGTAGAGCCTGACAGCGGTCGGTATGAAGGACCTGCGGAACCTCTCCTTCTTACACCGTGGGTGTAACAGTCTGCTGCTGAAGGAGCTGCTAAGGGAACCCACAGTGTCATGTAGCGGGTGAGGGTTTATGAGTATAAAGTTGTCATATTCTGAGAAAAAAAAAATTTAGAAGCATAAAGTTGAAATATTAAATGAAAAAGTTGTGATATTTAAAAAATAAAGTCATAAAACATGAGAAAAAAGTTGTCATCTTATGGGGGGAAAGGTCCTCATTTTACGACAATAAAGTCATAATATTCTGAGGAACAAAATATGTAATTTTTAGAAGCATAAAGTTGAAATATTAAAGAAAAAAGGTGTTATTTTCTTAAGTTGTAATACACTCCTTACCAGCTGTTCTTAAGGAGGTTCTAAATAGAACTTCAAAATGCAAAAAGAATAAATGGGAGTGACACAAAAATATTTTTGGTGTAAGCAATTTACTACAAACAAGCATTCAAGTGAAATAGGCTTTTCATCAGATAATCAAAAGTTCATAAACCCTGAAACACCCCTAAAATAGAATTAAAAATATAAAAAAGGAGTGGGTAATGAGTAGCTGTGCCATTCTTGTTCATGAGGTGAAAAATGGCTTTGAGCGTTCTTGATGTTCCCAGTGTTCCCAGGAGGCTGGTGAGAATGTTGCTCAAAGTGCTGAAGATGGCTTCACTGTCTGGAACTCATGTCCATTTTTGTAAATTCATCCCCAAATGTTCTCCATTGGATTTAGATGAGGGGAACACGTGGGATGGTCCAAAAGAGTCAGCTTATTCCTTTTTGTGAAGTGCAGCGTTGTCCTGTTGAAAAAGCCAGTCATCACCACACAGACGAGGGCCTTCAGTCATGAGGGATGCCCCTTGTGAAATCGCCACATAGCCCTCTGCCGTGTGACGCCCATGCACAACCTGAAGCTCCATGATGGCGCCCCCTCCACTGTGCCATGTGGAAAGCATCTCAGGTGGGATCTCCTGGTCATGCCAGTAACATTGGAAGCCATCAGGTCCGTCAAGGGAGAATAAAACTTTCTTCCACCTTTCAGTGTCCCATGTTTGGTGCTCTAACCCTAACCCTAAATTCCAAAAGCCCAATTTTGTGGTGTTGAAGGAGACGAGGCCTTTGACAACCTTTTTTCCTCTTAAAAGAAAAGTGCTTTTTTTGGAATTTTGCCCATCATCCACAATCTTCATGTAAAACATGAACACCTATTTCTTTCCCTTTTATGTGCATTCTAAAAAGAGAAAATGAGTTAGCATGAGCCAGTTAACATTGCATGTCATGGGAGGTACCTATTACAACAATAATGCCCTCTAAAAAAGCTCTAAGAAGGTTTTATATCCATGCTGTGATCATGCATTAACAAGTATATTGATGATAACGTAGAATATAGTATCTTGCCGTATTTTGATGATTTAAAAATTACCGGAACTTTTTTCCTAGGCGCATTGATTTCCAATAGGAGCTACGCTACTTCCGTCAACAGCAGCAGCATAGAAACAGCGACGACACTTCCACTGACCACTCTCAGTGGGACGGCTGTGTCTTCCAGCACAAGACTTGTGCTCCAGTCCTCAGGTAAAAAATGCTGAGAGCAAACTAGCATCTTGTTGAGTCTTCATAGCAAAGTTGAGAGCCAGTAGTATCCCACTCTTCCATCCCGTGGCAGTGGCTTGAGGCACTGTGAGTGACGCTGAGACTAGCGAGGTGTTGTGTTAGATAAATATCGTTCTTCGTGTTAGCTGCTACCATAACAATATACAGGTTAAAATAGACGACAACATATGAAAATGGAGGGATGAGCTCCTCCTCCTGTGCGGGACAGAGACGATGAAGGGCAGACTCACATGCCTAGACACCCAAGGCTATTTGAATCAGGTGATAAGCATGTGGATGACTTTTTCTGGAGGCAAGAGGCCTCTAACCTTGAGCAGATAATCATAGCAAGCTAGTATGTCATTAATGTGTATCTTAGCAAAAATACTTGACAAAAAATATTGTATTTTTGTGCATCATTACAACAAATATTAGTCAAACCGAATGGAATAATGGACGTACAACATTTTCTAAGTTTTCCTGACAAATGGTAAATCATTGGTTCTGTTCCATTCCTGTCATTTTGATGCACAGGACGGTTGATTCATTGTGTCTTTCTTGAGTTAGGAAAAGTTAACACAGGTGTAGCTTTCCTTTTTATCTTGCTATGTGTAATCAATGCGCCCAGGAAGGAAGTCCTGCTAATGCTTAAAATGAGAAAAATACTGTACAAGTATTCCATGTTATTATGAATGTACCTGTTACTACATGCTCACAGCATGGATAGAAATCCATAAAAACTACTTTTACACGGTAGTGCCGTCGCTTCCGCATCAACTCTTCATATACCAGTGCTTTGTAACTCAATTTCCCACCTGTCTTGAGCTGAGGGCGACACGTGGAAGTCAATTCTAATATCAACTCTGCAGTGCAAGTCTGAAGGAGAAGCCCGCAATCTGAACGGACTTCATCAATGGCCGTGTTGAGTGAAATCAATTGTGAATTGACTTCAGTGCGCTTGGTGACAGCGCAGCGTCTGATCGTCCATGGCTCTGCTGGAAGAACATCGGGCTTAATGACATCTGAGGCGTATAACTACGGCGCTCATATCACAGGTTTTTGACCTAAGGCTAAGTACCGCAAGCAGGAGGTGAAATCTATACACATGCTACCAAGGTGCAATAGTTGCTCACAGTGGGGAGGCGGGAAACCTAATTAGAAAGGGAAAGGGTCGACAACATATGTCACATGGAATCCAAACCTAGTAGCATTTGCATTACTTGCTCATCTATTGCCATTTTCATAATTAGCAATATACCTTTTTGGATTTACAAACACTGTCCTTTTATGCGCCCCCCCCCCCCCCCCCCCCCCCCCCAACACACACACACACACACACACACACACACACACACACACACACACACACCCCGACCCCGTGCCATTTTCTCTGAATGGTATCCTCCCCCTTAAAGATTAATTGAAGCCAGGATAAAACAAAATGGTTCCCAGGGGGTGGCCCACTGTTTGTTATTCATGTGGGCCTGAAAACAGCAAGAGTAAATCCTCTAAATAGTTGTTAAGCTGGGGATATTACCATATGTGTGCCATTTCCATAGACTGACAGCTCCCTCTGGATCAACTGGGGACTATTGATCTTGCAGCACTCCATTTCAAGTTAATTGTGCTTGAAATGAGGTCCACACTCCTAGGCATACCTTTGTTTGAAAGGTGGATATTCCTTTTTTTATTTGGCAGGATGTTGATATCAAAGACGGAGGATACATTCGGTTTTTCTCCAGTTGGTCTTGCGCAGGTGGTTTCCATCGATGCTAGATGGCGGGAGCCCTTGCGCTTGGTTTTACATGTTGCCGTTTCTCATTGATCATTGGGCGGCGATGAAGCCCCGCCTATGCTGACAAATAAAAACACTGCAATCAAAATGTCTTAATGTACAGTAGACCAGAGAAAATGTACTCTGCTAGTTTTCGGACAGAAATTTGTCACTTTTGAAAATACAGTGGAACCTCTGTGAGCATCATGAATCGCTTACAGAAGGTTCAACTCAAACCAAAACCTACCATAACAGAATCTATTTTTCCATAATGCAAAACCAATGAATCCATCTTGTGTTAACACAAAACACTAATTTATAGTTTTACAATTAGTTTTACATACATACAAATGCAAAGGATGTTCAAAGTGCAGCCTAAGGGCCACCTGTAGCCTGTAGCTGTTGTTTTATTGGCCCTCTGCACATTCTATCTGGAAGTACAATGTAAAAATATAAAAAATATGGCAATAATTGCAATCTACTACTAGAATTTCTACTACGTTACACTCTTCTGCCCCAAAAGGGCTCACTCCATTCATGCCGTTATTCTATGGAACAAATGCACCAAGGTGTTGAAAACAATACACAGAGTGAACTCTCTTTCTGCCTGTTTGGAGGCGAGAGACGAGGAAAACAGACACGCATGCACATGGCAATATTTTGAGACCGGCAAGTTCATTTTAATTTTTTGTGTGATTAACTAATTTATTATCATCCCAGGCCTAGTGCCCACAAGACAATTTTGTCACGTTTTAATCTCACAACATCTTGTAACACCCTTACTACATATAAATATATATATATATTTTTAGAAGAAGAAAAATGACGATTTTTTTATATTTCAACATTGTGCTTCTAAAATTCATTGTTTCTCCCTCATATTACGACGTCATTCTCATCAAGTGATGACTTTTTATTCTTGTAAGATTACAACTTTTTTCTCTTCATATTTTCACCTTATTCTCGTAAAATTGATGTTTTTTCCCAATTTTTTTTCTTTTTTTTCTTTTTATTTTATTTTATTTTTTTATTTTATTTTTTATTTCAAACTTTTTTCCTAAATTTTTTAACATTTCAACTTTATGCTAATAAAATGTTGTTATTTTTCCTCATAATGTTACGTTACTCTTGTAAAATGATGATCTTTTCTCATTAGATGACAACTTTTTTTCTCTTAATATTTTGACTTTATTGTTGTAAAATTGATCTTTCCATTTTTGCTTTTGTGTTTTTTTTTGTTGTATTAATTTTGTTAAATTATATTTTTAGAATGTGCCACGGGCCGTAAATGGCCCCCGGGGCCGCACTTTGGCCACCACAGCACATAACACAACAAAACAAGCCGCATATTGCACGTTATCAGGGAAATGTATGCAAACCAAGGCAACATTTTGACTTACATTTTTGCCGTAAACCAAAAAACATGCTAACTGGGGTGTATGCTAACTGAGGTTCCATTGTACTACTGATTTTCCCACCAACTGGGCAATGCACAAACAATCTGAGCCAGAAATCCATCAACTCATTTGCAGCGATTATTTAAAGAGAAAACCTGAGGCAGGAAACATTCAAAGCGCTTGTGTAAATTGTTTTTATTTAGTTTAGCTGTTATCTGCCCTGAAAAAAAAAACACTTCCCAATCTTACCGAGAGGTGAACGTTGGCGCGGGAAAATGCAGCGAGCACCCGGAAAGTTTCATAGCTCTGCGGCTAATGTACGTACGCGCTAATCCCTGTCACGATTAAGTGCAAATCGGATTAGGGTATGTGACGTGTGTGTGTTTTTACAGGTGCTTTTGACAGTGCAATAGAAACAGTGTGAGCAGGTTGACTCCCAAAGGAATGAAGCAAAGTACAACCTCATTAAGGCAAAAGAGAAAAGGCTAAGGTAAGCCGCGTTGCTGTGCAAATACCGCCATGCCGGCTGATTAAACCTCTCAGTCCTGCCTGGAACTCGGCCTGGCAGATTATTTCGTAAATCCAGAGAGGATAGTTTACACCAAATGAGTGTCAGTCCCAATCTAGGGAGCATGGCATTATATTCCCATCCCTCTGCCAGCATGAGAAAAAATGCAAATTCCATCTTCTCTCGCATATCAATCTGATGTTCCTGGAGCAATATCTGTTTGCGCTGTCAGATCACAACAAATAAAAGGTGTGTAATGGGGGACATTAGAGGGGGACCCAGTTTATAGAGGCAGGATTTAATTTGCATGGCAGATTAGCCCTGCGGTTCCACTGGTGGGGCCCACAGCCTCAGGGGCAACATCACCTCTTTGCTCCATCCCTCCATCTCTTTTATTCTTTTATTAATAGGATCTCGTCCCTTCAAATCCATTAAGTCAACCGAACAAGCCTGAGTGTAATCTGATTTTAAATTCAACATGAAAACGTTTAACCAGCGACCCCCCCTCCCGGCTCCGTGCTGTTTTCCTGCTGATGCGGGAGGCAGGAGATGGAGGGATAAATGATAAACGTCCCTGAATCACCCTCAAAGTTTGACACCTCATGGTGGGTAAAATGTGCTTTATGCACATGTACAAAAGGGGACAAGAATCCCTGAGTGTGTTGTGTACAAAATAAAAACATGTTCCATCTCCGAGGCCAGCTACTTCCAAATCCCAGTGGAAGAGTGAGATTGAAAGCGAGGGGAAAGCATGGCTGGAGGCTTTTTTTTTTGGTCTCCACCCTCAGTGCACCGGCCTGACTGGGGCCAAGTTCCACCTCAGTGCTCCGGCGAGCCACAGCATTACACAGACAGATAAAATACACACACAGACCCACGCACAGCCAGGGTTAGCAGTTATTAGACAGCAAGAGGGGGAGAGAAGGGAGGCCGGTAGAAAATCATGAATTCATAAATACACTGACAGGCTCTGAACTCACCACAAGACATAACTGAGTGACATGGAGTGGCTTGACAGCTTGAAACGCTGCATAAGTGGCACACAGAGGCCTGGTAATTGGCTGCACAGGCATGCTGCTCCACACGTTGTGTTCATGCTAAAAAAAACCCCAACAAAAACAAACATCGGAAATGATGAAAGTCTTGATTTATCTTTGCTGCATCTGTCCTGTACTGACTTCTAGGGTGTGTTACAAACATGATCATCCAAACCCTGGTGCGCACCAAACAAAGGGGACCAAGACCACTTGAGACAGGATTCCAACTGAACTCTGATGCTGTTCCATTCTCTTGGGCTGAAATGTGAACGGCCAGTGTTAAAATGACAACAAACGCAAGCAGAAAATACAAATCTAGTTATCCCTCGCCACTTTGCAGTTCGAATTTTGCAGGTATGACATTATTTTCTAAATTAAATTGAAGCAAATTGTACATATTCTTGGCCTGAATAAAGCATTTTCAAGCAAAAAAAATGAACACAAATACAAATATAAAACATTCAGAAGAAGCATTGAAAGATATGAGATGTAGTATTCTACACTGGTCACAAGGTGTCAGTAATGTTACATTGATGAGACAGTAGCCTCCAGAACAAAAAAAACAAGGAACTCTCCTAACATGTGTGAGTCTACATAATGTCTTATTTATATCATATATTAAATACTTTCTCTATGTCTACTATATTGGGTAATAGGACTGTAAAGGTGACTATAGGGGTGCTATTTCTTTTCTCGGGGGCTTAATAATGTTAAAAAGCGTGTTTAGGTTTTCTATGCTCTATGAAAATATTTCACTCATAAATAAGAAATCCTACTTTGCGGAAATTCACTGATCACAGTTGGGTCTGGAACCAATTAACCGTGATAAACGAGGGGCTACTGTACAGTGGAACCTGGGTTTTCATACGCCCTGGTTTTGGTGGAAAATTATTGCAAAAACTAGTCATCAGTTGTTTCCCTGGGCAGCTCCTTCAGCAGCAGACTGTTACACCCACGGTGTAAGAAGGAGAGGTTCCGCAGGTCCTTCATACCGACCGCTGTCAGGCTCTACAACACCTGCACCTCCTGAACCATGTTGTAGTCAATATGCATTCTTTACACTGTACTCTTTACTTGCGTATCTTGCTTGCTGCTGTAACAAGTGAATTTCCCCGCTGTGGGATAAATAAAGTACAAATACAAAATACAAACACAGTTACCGTACGGTAATGGACAGTGGTTCTTTTATAGTTGGGACACTATAAACCAGGGGTGGGCAAACTTTTCGGCCCGGGGGCCACATTGACTTTTAAAATTTGACAGACAGGCCGGGTCAGCACAAGATACGATACATATTAAAAAAAACTGCATTTGTTAACAGTAGATATGAAACATAAACAGAAAAAAGCATTAAAGTATTAACATACAAAAAGAATTTGAAAAATTTGAAAATTAAACCATCTTGGCTTTGAAGGCTCTGACGTTGGCTTGCATTTCATGCACAAACTGTTTTTTCCCTTGTAGCTTCAAATTCAGCTCGTTCATGTGTGTCAGTATGTCCACAGTAAAAGCTACATCACAAAGCCAAACTGTGTCATTCAGCTCAGGAAATTTGTCAGTATTCTCAAGTAGCTCCAAAAACTAAATAATCTCCTGTTTGAGCTCCCACACACGTTGACATACTTTTCCCAAACTTCACCAGCGGACATTAGAATGGTAAAGTAAGTCTGTGTGATCCGCGTCAGTTTCTTCAAGAAAATTAATGAACTGATGATGGTGAAGTCCCCTCGCTGGAATAAAGTTAACGAGTTTCACAACCGGCTTCACTACGTGGTCAAGCTGCAACACGGATTTACACAGCCCCTCCTGGTGAATTATGCAGTGTAGAAACAGGACCTCCTGCTCAGGGTTGTCCTCTTTCACCCTGTCCTGAATTCTCTTGAACATCCCGACGTTTTTTCCTGTGAGATTTGGCGATCCATCTGTGGTAACGTTGGCGAGCGTACTCCAAGGTAACTTGTGCCTCTGTATGACTGCTGACACGCTGTTAAATAAATCCTCTCCCCGTGTTTTTCCTTTCAGGGATTCCATATCCAAAAACTCTTCCGTTCCCTCAAAATTCTCATGAATCCCTCTGATAAAATTAAAAGCTGAGCGGTGTCCTTTATATCATTGCTTTCGTCCAGTGCCAAAGAATATAATGTAAATGACTCAGCTTTTTTGTTTAGCTTGCTAGTTAAGTTTGGTCAATTACTTTGATACGGCGAGTCACTGACCTGCGTTAAGCAATTTTTTTCAAATTTGTTCTTGCTCTCAGGACATAAAATACTTGCTGTTTCTAAAATGCACTCTTTTAGAAACTTCCCTTTGGAGAAAGGCTTGCTGGCTTTTGCTAGTTTGAATGCCAGTAAATAACTTGTCTTCATGCTTGCTTCTTGGATGGAAGTTGCTCCAATAAAGGTGTTTTGCTGAGCATGCAAGCTAGCAACCAATCTGTCAGCGGTAGCCGCATGTTCTTGTGTTGAAAGGTTGCTGGCGTAATTAGCATGCTTGGTGGAAAAGTGACGGCTGATGTTGTATTTTTTAAAACCGCAACGGTTTCTTGGCAAATAAGACATACAGCCTAGGACCGGACTTCAGTAAAAAAATATTTAGGCGTCCATTCTTTGTTAAACACCCGGCACTCACTGTTGACTTTTCTTTTCTTTGACATTGCTGCAGATGGGTTCTGATCTAACCAGTAGAAGAAGAGCAGTAATTGGAAGTGGCTCTCTCAAGTCACTGCGCCTACGGCGCCACCTGGTGTTGAAATGCCATCATTACAAGTCAAAATGAAATGAATGCAATCGTTCACATCAAACCTTAATTCTGTACAATCTTTGGCGGGCCGGATTAAAAAGAACAATGGGCCGGATCTGGCCCGCGGTCCGTAGTTTGCCCACCTCTGCTATTGACAGATTCCACCCAGGGAATCCTTTAGAGCCCTCTATACATTTAATAACACCCCTAAAGTCACATTTACACCTCTATTACCCAATATAGTAGACATAATAAGAGAAAATAAGACTCCTTGTGCTCGTATGTGTTGCTGTAAGGGTGCTCCAGTGCTAGGGGAGCTGGACAAGAAAGTGACGTTGTGAGTTTTAGCTTGCCGTGGATTACGGCCGCAACAGTAGCCCGTGTTAGGGATTATTGTGCCTGTTGTGAGATCACTCAAACCTGCAATAAAAGCCTGTTGTTCCACCCAGCAAGTCTGCCGCTTGAGTGTCTCACTGAAAATTGCAGTAACATTACTGACACCTACTGACCAGTGTAGAACAGTACATATTGTCACAACATCTTTCAATTTGTATTTCCTGAACGCCTCATATTTGTATTTGACTTAATTTAGCCATTTTTATGTTTGAAAATGCTTCACATAGACAAAAAAATTCAACCACATTCAACCACAAAACAGCATGATTTATTCACGTTTTTGAAAAATCATGATAGAGCGAAGCCACAAAATTCATAGAACAAAGAGGCAAGGAATTACTGATTGGGTCTTCGTTTGACTTTGTGAAACAGATTCAGGCTGGTTCCACTTTATGTAAAAGCAAATGTGTTGGAAGTGCTGTTTCCCTGCCCTCCTCTCTCCCTGTGTGTGTGACAAGGGTGTGCTTTCAAAGTATACTTGTCAAGCTTTTTGTAATTGAAGTTCATTGATATAGGTGGAATATTAAATTCACCGACGTATTAGACGGCATCGTGGTTTGGAATATTTGAGTTTATCACGCAGGCCGCCCAAAAAAGTCCTTCCTGTATGCATGTTCTTCACTGCACAAAAACACCAGTGTGAACGCTAAGCGAGCCGCACAAAAGTCAGCCTTAAAAGCCTCGCCTAAGTTTCTTCCAAGCTTTCTCGCTCCCGGTGCATTATCATCCATGTGATGTCAACCTTGAATTACATCTGTGTACTCCACAATCCCCGCCCCAATCCACGTCTTATTAACATAGAAGGCAACAGCGGCAGCAACAATGTTTTGCTAACAGTTCATGCATTACCACTCAGGGGAGGGCGAGCACCATGCATCCCTGCATCTCAAATACACGCACGTGTTCCCCAGTGTGATGCTCTGGGAAAAGAAAAGAAAAACAACACAACACCGCTGATCAGAGCTGCTCAGCCCGCCTGCTATGCACTTGGGGGGGTCCGCTGACAGAAGCAGTGATGTTTGAGATGCAAGGAGCCCTGAGTTTGTCCATCCCTGATTAGTAAAACCTCTTGCGCCTTTTTTCCCGCCGCAGCTAACACTCTCATCTGTGAATTTCCTGTTAACAAAATGAGGTGCATGCGCAGGAGCCACGCAAATACTCCAGCTACTGTGTTTTACTGCAGCTCTTTTCATACTGCATGTAAAAGTTGGCATTTTTCCACATTTTTTTCAGTGACGCTGCTCTGTACAAATAGCACTTCAGAGGTACTATCAGAGTGGAAACAGAGGAGCTACGACACCTGCATGCAAGTGAATTCCAAAAAGGCGGTCCAATCAGCGCTCACCCACACCCGCCCTGTTGCGTTGAAAGCAAAGCTGTCAAAGTTAACGCGTTCTTCACGAGTTAACAGAAATTCCCTTTCACACCAATATTTTTTCTGACGTGCTATTAAACGTGTGCACGTCCTGTTTGACCCTCTGCCCACACCGTAGTTTGAGAAAAAGCAGCGTTGTTGCAGTTATTGTTCAGCCACAAGTGGGAAAAAACATTGATGAGAAATCAAGAAAGAAAAGGTTATTTTGATTGGTAAGTTTAGCTTCAAAGCCCTGGCAGATGGCTCTCTCAACAAGACCAAAGTTATTGTCGCTGAGTTGACTTGTCACAGAGTACATCGAGTTGAAAATGCCAGGTAGAAGGTACTGCAGCACTGCAGGTATTTTTATGGTCATTTATAGAGCACTACCTTGGCATACAAGTGTCCCAACTAAGCAGTGATTTTTAGATCACTGGTTAGGGTTAGGTTTAGGCCGCCTCACCGTGCGGGCACAAAGGTGGAAGTGAGCGATCACGCACACAGCGCTCAATGAGATGGCGGTAAAGGCTCACGGGGAAATTTATTAGCATTATTATTATTTATTAGCGTTTGTGCTTGACCTGCTGTGTTGAGAAGAACGATTGCCTACATTGGTGATTACCTTTATCCAAGTTGCACGGTAAACCTTCCCATGACGTATATGTTGCATATATGCAACCTGACCGGATACGTATCGGATTTATATCCACATACAAACGAGACCTAAGTCGCATTTGAAAAATGGGAATTGTACTGTTCACACTGACATAAAAAAGACATACATGTCACATATACAAAACAACAGAAATTGAACTGCAATGTGAACGTAGCCCAAATATAGTGAACATTGTTTGGCTTGTAAAACTCTGCCCAGCAGAGCAGGCAATTAGAGGCTCTTCCCCGGGTTCACTTGACTGTATTCCTTCAATGTGAAAGGATTTGTCACCTTCGCAGTGGGGCCTTTTCCACAAGCCACAACAGGAGAAAAGAGAAAGCAAGAAAACGTACAATCCCCTCCCGGTGAGGATTCGGGGAACTTATATAACTCCCAATTATCAAGACTTGTTCTTGCAGCTTTTTTTGTCACAGGGCCTCCCTCTCTGTTTGCAAGACTCACAGAATATCTGCAGTGCCCCTGAAGAGTGTATAATGCCTGTGTGCCCACATGACTGGCCAAAAACACTCCTGCTCTTTCTGCCCCGCTGAGTCCTGCTGCATAATGGGGGTCTTGAAGGCTTGCGAGCTCAGAGAAGGCCTGCCTAACAAAGCCTTGGTGCCTTGCAGCGAAAGGAGAGAGGCTGTTTGCAAGCCAGATGCCCCAAACATTCCCTTTGGGCAGGGTGGTGTGGCAGCACCCTCACAACGTAAGGTTTGATATCTTCGGCGAGGGGGGGTGATACACTATGTTGGTCTTTTGTAAAGTTGGCCCGAGGGGAAGGAAGCTCTAAAATTGGTTCAGAACACATTTGAAGAAATCAGGGATGTTTTTTTGTCTTTTTTCCCCATATTAAATCACTGAAGTAGTGCTCGTATTTCCATATCACTTTCACTCACTCAGCATTTGTGTGTGTGTTTATCCTGCCCCCACTTTCCCTCATCATTTAGGAGTGAACCTGTTTACCTGATGGGTGGTCTTGGACTGGGCTACACTAAAGCCCCTGCCATCTAAGTGTAGAGTAGCTGCTAATCCCATTTCAGGAAACAGTCAAATCCACACATCCCAAAGTTGCCCCCACCAACCTCCCAGTGGCTTTCCAGATTCACAGCTTGCTCCCTTCTGCTGCCAGGGGGAGGAAAATAAAAGGAAATGATTTATGGGGATGGACTATTATAGATAAGTCAAGTTTGTTTTCCAGCTAACAACTGCATCGTCTGGACCGACCGACCGAGGACATATTACCTTCTGGCTGGCAGGTCCAACCCCCCCGAATCTGCTCTGCCTTCTCCGGGACGTTACAGAGGCCAAACATAAAGCAGTGCTTCATGGTCCCAAGGCTTATCTGGCCTCTTAAAGTATGTGAGACATGCCAGGAAACAAAGGAGAGTCTCTGAGTCCACGACCATGGAGAGCATATCCCTTTCACGGGCCACACATCAGACTGGTTGCTTGTGGTCTACACCTGGAGGGAGACCATAACCACAGAAAATGTAACAAAAAATACAGTCACAACATATACATTACATATATACACTTCAAACTACCAATGAGCTACTATATATCAGCGCCAAAAAGCTAGATATTAAATCTATAAAACTGGTCAAATCCCAAACTAAATCAGTTGTATATCACACACAAGTTTATTGGTTCCATCTGAAGCTGAGTTTTTATCAGGGCCAATTATAGCCATTAGAGCAGGGGTATCCAAAGTGCAACCCTGGGGCAGTTTGTGGCCTCCAGCTGTTTTTCTATTGGCCCGCAGCACATTCTAAAAATATAATTAACATGAAAACTACAAAAAGAACCCAGCAAATATTGAAAAATATGCCGTACATTTACAACAATAAAATCAAAATATTAAGGAAAAAAGCTGCAATTGAACAAGAAAAAGTAATTTATGAGAATAATGTCGTAATGTTATGAGGAAAAATAATATTTTAGTAACATAAAGTTGAAACATTAAAGATTTTTTTAAGTGGTAATATTACAACAAACAAAACAGCAAAGCTGTATTTTTTTATTAGGTTGTGGGGAAAAAATTATATTATCAAAATAAAGTTAAAATATTATTGGAATAAAGTCGAAATTAGTAGAATAACTACACAAGGAAAGCTGAAATATTTGGAAAATTTTAACAGCAGAAATGGGGAAAAACAGCTATATTTTAATGAAAATAAAGTAAAAATATTAAGAGAAAAAAAGTCGCAATTTTACGAGAATAAACTCGTAATATGATGAGGAAAAATGTTATTTGTTTTAAAGACATAATATTTTGACAAACAAAAAAATGAAGTTGGAATTTTTGGAAAATTGGAAAAAAAAATAAAGAGCAAAGAACAAAGCTGATAGGCTTTTTCACCGAGATCACAAAGCTGAGATGTAGTTTTATTGAAGTACATATAACTTGTTAGCATATCTACATGTGTTGCTTTCCAAAATATCAAAGTGGCAAAGTTGCATCCTTTCATTTTTCACTATGTGGCCCTCGCTGGAAGATTTTGGACACCCCTGCTTTGCAAAATAATCAGCAATCATCCAAAAGTTGGCAGATTGACGTGGATGTTAACGCCTTGTTTACACTAATGTTTTTTTTCTTCTTTGAAATGAATCGGCCAGCCGGTTGTAGTACTTTTTGCACTATAGCCTACTGTTAGATTGACAGTAATAATAAAGTAAATATCTTCATTCATAAAGACTTGGCATATATGCTGCATAGTTTCTAAAATGTTCTTCCTTCAATTTATATCTTTGTAACACGTGTCGTCTTTACGGTAAAATGCAGCAAGGAACCTTAACTGTAAGCTGTAAACGAATAACCAAGACATCTGTTTTGGTTAGTCGTTCCAAAAGGTCCGACAAAAATGGGAACGTATAAAACAGAAGCAATTTTTTCCATAGGAATAATGTAAACATTCCAGACACCAAATGATAAAGAAAAATAGATTTTATAGAGAAGACTTAGTTTTATATGCATGCAGAAAACAACGACAATTCTAAACCAGATGCAGTAATGTTTCTGATGTTCTTATTTGTTTTCTTGTGTTTTTCTTTCTTTTTTAAATGAAGAATTTCATTGCATAGCAGAACTACCTGTTTTACTATGCATATGACAATAAAACTCTTGAATCTTGAATCTTGAATCTAATTTCAGTTGAAATTGTGTGTGTATGAATGTTGAACTATTCTAGAAATGTGTTGAAATCTATTCACCGATTTAGGCTAGAACCAGCAACCATCATGTTACACGTCAGGTTAAATGTAAGAGGAATTTCCACCAATAGAGGGCGACACTGATATTGTCCATTCATTTTGAAAAACACCACAGAAAATACTGAACCGAATGTGGGAGTGAAGACTACTGAACGAGCCCAACATTTTGATGTTGGAATGGTTTGGGGCCTTTGGGAAAGGTGGGTGGGTGAGCCACCAAAGCCATGCCACCCTGTAGAATAAGTGGAATGTTACAGTAACAGAAAAGTAGGGGGCACCGTTTAATTTTGTCCATTTCGTTTTTAATGAATGTTGCAATGTATAAATAAGTTATTACAGTGGGATCTTGGATCAAACCAGCAGCCAATTGTGATTAATAAAGTATATCTATTTGACTTGTGTACAGTATCCTTGATCTAGATATCACAAGTATGCATACAAATAAAAAATAACTTTAAAAATAACAAAAAAAAATACATGTCTCAGGTTCACAATAGATAATAATATGAACTGGAAATTAATAAAATATACAACATAAAGTGGCTAGAAATACCTCAATACAAAGTAAAGCAAAATTCGTTCTAAACCAAAAATCAGTCCATACTCTCGACTGCTCTCTGGTATTAGCATATCTAACTTATTGTGGGGAGATATAGGGAAACAATTATAAAAGTACACTACACTCATTAACTATGCTACAGAAAAGGTCAATTAGGATGATCCATGATGCCGCCTACAGGGAACATACAAATCCTTTATTATTCTAAAATCACAATTATTGAAATTTGCTGATCTGGTAAACTATCAGACAGGTAAAATTATGCATAAAGCAAACTATAACATGTTACCCAAAAACGTAAAAAAAATTATTTTCAACAAAAAAGGAGAAATATGATCTCAGGGACAAATGAAAGCTAAAACACTTCTCTGCATGGACGATACTAAATACCTTCAGCTTTTCTGTGTGTGGAATCAAGTTGTGGAACGGATGAAGTAAGGAACTCAAACAATGCACTAAAGTGAGCCATTTCAAGAAAAAGTACAAGCAGTTGATGTTTATGAAGTAGAAGGAAGAAGACGGCTGAACCACCGTGCACGTACAATGCTACAGTACATCTCACCAGTCTTGCACTGACTACAAACAAACACAAACACTACAAACACACTGTCTGTACTCACTCACCATCAAACTGAGTCTCTGTCAACTATTTCATCAGCTATTATCAATTTCTACCATGATAGGTCAGTTGTACATTGAACAAATGTATTGCAAGTGATGTGAAACTGATGAGGGGTAGCTTAGGAGGGGTAAGCTTTGCTTCTTCCTACTCCTTCTTGGACGTGCACAATTGGGAATTGTGTTATGTGATGAGCTCCACTGTAATTTGTGTACAACATTCAAGATGAATTAAACCATTACCATTACCATTACCAAATAGGGTGTGTCACAAGACACTCCGTTCACGAGACGAGATGATACATGTGATTGGGTCTATGAGAACAAGATGAGATTTTTATATTAATTTTAGAAAAGTACAATGAAAAAAAATGTATGACAATGTATTGCAATCTGATATCATTTCTACTACGTTACACTCTTCTGCACTTCTGCACTGTATGCTAGCAGCTCCTCCTCCACCCACAGAGACAAAGAGACTGTATGACTGACAACAAGGCTCACTCCGTTCATGCTTTGTTCTATGGAACAAACGCACCAAGGTGCTGAAAGCAATTCACAGAGTGAACTCTCCTCCTGCCTATTTGGATGAAAACAGGCACGCATGCATGTGACAATACAGTCTATATTGATTATCCACTTCATTTTCATTTATTGTGTGATTCATTTATTTATTTATTAGCGTCCCCGTGCCCAAATATGGCGAGATATTGTGACACCCCTAATTACAAGTTTAAAATAAATAAAAGGACAAACACATCAACACACTAAGCAGACAACAGAGAGGGAAAATCAAGTGCATTTCTCCTCTGCCTGCAAATGAGAGGCCTTCTCCATGACCCACATCCAGCTCTGCAGCTGTGCAGCATGACGCGTGTGGAGAAAGCATGGCCTCAGCTGGCCAAACAGGAGCAGTACAACCAAAAACCTTCACTTCTTCTTTTAAGTGAGACACAGAAAACACATGATGGGACAAAGGGTGCAGAATATACAAATAAAATTCAACATCATACTACATTTGTACTACTCCTCACGTGAATAAAAGAACATGAATGAAATCCCATAACATGGACACAGGGGTGTGTGTGTGTGTGTGTGTGCGTGTGTGTGTGTGACATGAGGGGATCGGCGTCACCGTGTCACAGCTGATCCCTGGTATGCTGTCAGAGTACAGAAACCCTAAGGGTCTTTTTTTTCCTCCTGCTGAGAGTAACAGTCCATACGGCATATTTAATTCTCATGCGTGTCTCTGAGGGCATTATTTGTGCACTTTGGGGGGATGCATATTTTGGCTTTCCAGGCATATTTGTTGGCTGTTCGTGATGAGTGGGCCTACCTTGTGCACCCACTCGATACTGCTGGGGTAATATACACCTGTTAAGTGCCTTTAGCCTGACTTCCTCCTACGCGTTTATTTGTCCAGGTCACTCTCATGGCTGCAGCCAAGTGACGACCTTGGTTTAACCCTTCTGCCACAGTAACCTTGCTCCGTAAACAGCGAGGGAAAGACTCCAAGTCTGGGGTTAAAAGCCCACCACTGTCTACCTGACAAAGGTAAATAAGGCTGACTCGCATTGTGGCTCCTTTGGGTTTACGCTTTTATCCTTTTAGCCAGGTTGAGCCTTCAAACTCTCAGTAGACCATTTGCACTGATCTTAAATCAATCATTGGACAAAATCTCCCCACAGGAAATCATCCAAATTGTAATCTATTATTTACTTTAATAGTGGGGTGTCCAAAGCAAGCACAGGGGCTGTTTTTTATTGGCCCATGCCACAGTCTAAAAATATAATTAAACAAGAAAACTAAGAAAAAACAAACGTAACACTAACCCTAAACCGTATGGTAAAAAAATGGAAAAAGTCAAAATATGAAGAAAAAAGTAATCTAAGAAGAAAAAGTACTAATTGTAATATTATGAGGAAAAATAACATCATTTAAGTAGCATTAAGTTGAAGTATTCAAGAAAAAAAAAATTAAGTCCTAATATTATGAAAAAACGTTGTAATTTTTGGAAAAGTGGCAATTTTTGTGAGAATAAACTTGTAATATTATGAAGAAAAATAATGCCATTTTAGTAGCATAGAGTTGAAATATTCAAGAAAAAAGATGTTGTTTTTGAAGCTGTAATGCACCGATGGGGAACCTTTTTGGCTAAGAGCCATGAAAGCACATATTTTAAAATGTATTTCCGTGAGAACCATATAGTTTTAACATTGGATACAACTATATGTATGCATTTTTAAGAAAGAGCAACAATTTTAGAATATAAGAAGTCTCTGAATTTATTCTTTTGAATAAAGTTGGTATACTGAAGCTAACCAATAATAAATAATATACGTACTTCTTAACATGAATGTGACTTCTGGTGCTGCATGGTTTTGCACCGTACTCCGTATCCTTCCTTCATTTCGCCATCTTCTTCGTCAAAAGGGTTTGCTCTACAGAATTAGTTAGCTGACTATTTGACTATTAAAGGAGGGAAGTTTACTTCTTGACATCTCAATGACCAGAGTAGGCTACCAGGTCCAGTAATAATCAAGTTGTGGTGTCTGACCCTGAAAATGTGATAAGGACGGCTGGCATTGACTCTTGACACTCGCATAGCACTAGGAAATGAATGGATGGATAGATGGGTTAAAATGCATAAGAAAGCTTTTTGAACATTATTTTTAACACTGTAATTCCTGTTATGTTTTATTTAAAAAAAAATAATAATAAAAAATGTAACAAATACATTTTATGGTGTTAAGAAATGTCTGAGAGCCAGATGCGGTCATCACAGGAGCCGCATCTGGTTCCCGAGCCATAGGTTCCCTAAACCTATTTTACTTCGATAGTAGTATAGATAGATAGTAATATTATATATTATATTATATTATATTATAGTATGAGAAACTAAACAAATAGAACAAGTTTTAATGTTACGAGCATGAAGTCAAAACATAATCCAAAGCATTACGATGAAGACATAATATTACAAGAAGAAATTCTACAAATGTTTAAGAAGACAGTTGAAATATTTGGAAAATTAAACCAAAAAAAAAAATGCAAAAATGGGAGAAAAAGAGCAAAGACAAAAGTTCATAGTAATAATACACTTTTCACTTATATATCACAAAGTTGAGAGGCAGTTTTTCTTGAACTATCTGAGCACTTACGTAGTTGTCAGGATTGTGTGCTGCGGTACTGCCATCTACCGTTTCTCTGTTGCAGCACACTCCTGAGCACCTTAATGAGCTGATGGTCTACACCTGCCACTGATTAGTTGATCTATTTAAGCTGTGTGCTTACTCATATCCAGTGCCAGATTGTCCCTTTGCTACACCCTGTTCAGCTCCTTCCAGCTTGTTCTTGTGCATTGTGTTTTGGCTTTCTGACCCACGCTCGGCTCACCTGTAAGTACCTACCTACCTGCTTGACGTTCTCAGCAGTAGCTGTATTTTCGGTACTTCTGCTAGTTTTTTGTTAGCAGCTCTTTTCGTTACTTGTCTGTATTTTTCCCTGCTCAGCTCTCCTTGCTAGCAGTGATTTTTGTTACGATTTCCCGCGACTAGGTCCGGAGGTATTTTTGTTGTACTTTGTTTCTTGTGTTGTTTTTGTACCTTTTTGTTATCCATTTTTGTATTAAAGACCATTTCTGTTTCACGTATTCGACTCTGCATTTTGGATTCCTGTAGCACGGCCTTGGCCGTTCGTAACGGAACAATCTGGCCAACAATGGAATCCGCAGAGTTCGCACATATAAAGGTAGCACTATCCCAACAAGGTGCGCTCGTAGGCAGCCATGAACAATCCCTCCGGGGAGTTATGGAGTCCCTGGCCGCCCTCGCCACTAGCGTTAGTGCTATTGAGCAGCATCTGGGACTTGGCGCTCACCCAGGACAGTCGGAGGGTGCGGCTCACTCATCAGAGGTTTTTAGAATCGCACCTGCAGCCAGCAGCAGTAATAGTCGCGAGCCTAGCCTCCCACCCCCCCCCACGCTTTTCGGGGGAATCTATGGATTGCAGACAATTTTTACACCAGTGTACCCTGATTTTTGACCAACAACCCAGCACTTACTATTCCGACCAGGCCAAGATAGCTTTTATAATGAGCCTACTTACTGATAAAGCAGCGGCGTGGGCTATAGCGGTGAGCCAAGATAAGCCGGAGTTGCGCACCTCCTATCCTGTTTTTTTTTGGAGGAGCTACGGCAGGTCTTCGATCACCCTATCCGTAGTAGGGAGGCCGGTAACCAATTGTTGGACCTACGACAGGGCAAACGCTCAGTAGCAGCTTTTTCTGTAGACTTTAGGGTGCTGGCGGCAGAAAGCCGATATGACGAGGAGGCGCTCCGCGGAATATTTTGCAAGGCTCTTAACGAGCGGATTAAGGATGAGCTGGCGGTGAGGGAGTTCACCACCATGCTCAACGAGCTTATCGACCTAGCCATACGGCTGGATAATCGCCTCCGGGAACGTGATCGTGAACGGAGTGAGGGACTACCTGCAGGATCAGCTAAGAACCACCGTCAGGAGATTCGGCTGATACCACTAACACCTGGAACCAGCGGAACAGAGGGAGTCCCATCTACGGCGGCCACCGAGGATATTGCGGAGCCGATGCAACTCGGGGGAAGACGCCTGTCTGCTGCAGAGAGGTCGCGCCGGCTACGACTCAGCCTTTGCCTGTACTGCGGCGAGCCCAACCACACCATCAACAGATGTCCAGCGCGCCCGACACGCCGCTCCGGATTCCCTCCTGACGTCATTAAGGAGACTGGCGCAGGATTGACCTCCGTATCCAAGTCAAGGGAGAGTCAGCCTGCTCAGGGCCATTGTGAGTATGCTGAAATGCCTCCGGCGTCGGCTCCAACTCCAGCAGTCTTTTAGAGACTACAGGTGACGGGACTCATTACGGGGGGGGGGGCGTCAATGTTCAGGTTTCTGCATTAGTCGATTCTGGGGCGGATGATTGCTTTATTGACTCTAATTTTGTTAAGAAACATGGCATTCAGGGGGTTGAGTTGAGGGACCATAAGGAGGTTCACTCACTGGATGGACGTCCCTTGGCGGTAGTCACTCATAGAACCGTTCCGTTATCCCTTCAATTGTCCGGCAACCACCGTGAGTCCATTAGTTTTTTTATCGCTCCGTCTCAATCCGCACCCGTAGTTCTGGGTCTCACTTGGCTGCAAATTCATAACCCGACGGTGGATTGGACGAGGGGACAGATAATTAATTGGGGTAGTCACTGTTTTGCTAGTTGCTTACGTTCCGCGGTACCCACAGTTTCTGGTAAGCCCAGGAGCCCTGAGAATATTGACGTTACCAGTGTTCCCGACATCTATCATGATCTCCGCATGGTTTTTAGCAAGGATAGAGCTCAGAGTTTACCCCCCCATCGTCCATATGACTGCGCTATCAAACTCCTCCCGGGAGCACCGTTACCCAATGCTAGACTTTATAGCATCTCTGGACCCGAGCAACTTGCTCTCAAAGAATACATTGCGTCCTCTCTGGCTGCCGGACTGATTCGCCCCTCGTCCTCTCCACTGGGGGCCGGTTTTTTCTTCGTCGAAAAGAAAGATAAGTCGCTGCGGCCTTGTATCGATTTTCGCGGCCTTAATGACATTACCGTTAAGAACCGTTACCCGCTTCCTCTCATGGACTCTGCCTTTTCGTCCCTTCATTTGGCCAAGATTTTTTCCAAACTCGACCTTAGGAATGCTTACCACTTGGTTCGTATTAAAGAGGGGGACGAGTGGAAGACGGCCTTTAATACACCGCTCGGTCACTTCGAGTATCTCGTTATGCCCTTCGGCCTCACCAACGCACCCGCCGTATTCCAGAGTTTAATAAATGATATTCTTAGGGATATGATTAACCATTGCTGCTTTGTTTACCTAGACGACATCCTGATTTTTTCTAATTCCCTTCAGGAGCATGTCCAGCACGTACGCCGCATCCTTCAGCGGTTGTTGGAGAATCGCCTTTTTGTCAAGGCGGAGAAGTGCGAGTTTCATACCACATCTGTGTCCTTTTTAGGGTTTATAGTGGAGAAGGACAAGTTAAGAGCCGATCCCGCCAAGATCCAGGCGGTGGTCGATTGGCCTTCTCCCAAATCAAGGAAGCACTTGCAGAGGTTCTTGGGGTTCACGAACTTCTACCGGAAGTTCATTCGTAATTTCAGCATAAAGGCAGAACCTCTGACAAGGCTTACATCAGTAAAAGTTCCCTTTGTTTGGTCTCCCAAAGCTGAGGAAGCGTTTACCAAGCTTAAAACACTGTTTACGTCTGCCCCTGTCCTTACTCACCCTGATCCTGCCTTGCAGTTTATCGTTGAGGTTGATGCCTCGGATACAGGAGTGGGGGCGGTCCTATCCCAGCGCTCACCAGTCGACCAGAAGCTGCACCCGTGTGCCTTTTTCTCACGTCGCCTCACCTCGGCAGAGAGAAATTATGATGTGATCAATCGGGAACTGCTGGCCATTGTGCTTGCGCTGCGGGAGTGGAGACATTGGCTGGAGGGTGCAGCCCAGCCGTTGGTAGTTATTACGGACCACAAGAACTTGGCATATATACGCTCAGCGCACAGACTCAACTCTCGCCAAGCCAGATGGTCACTGTTCTTAACAAGGTTTAATTTCTCTATCACTTACAGACCTGGATCACGGAATATTAAGCCTGATGCATTATCAAGGATCTTTTCCCTGGTGGAGTCGGACTCACCACCGGAGACCATCGTACCTGTCGCCCGGATACTCGGCGCTCTCCAGTGGGAGGTGGAGAGGAGGGTCTCTGAGGCGACGGAGGAGACGAAACTACCAGAGGGGTGCCCCGAGGGGAGATTGTTTGTTCCTGAACGACTCAGATCCGAGGTGCTGCTGTGGGGTCACTCGTCAAAGATTGCCTGCCACCCGGGGATACGACGAACCCTATTCCTCGAACCCTATACGAACCCTATTGCCCAAAGGTTCTGGTGACCTACCATGACAGCCGACGTTAAGAAGTTTGTCGCCGCCTGCTCCGTCTGCGCCAGAGGTAAAGCTTCCCATCGCCCTCCTGCCAGTTTGCCTCAGCCGTTACCCGTCCCTGGTCGGCCATGGTCCCACATCGCAATGGACTTCATCACTGGATTACCCTCGTCATATGGCCGGACCGTCATACTCAATATTGTAGACAGGTTTTCGAAGATGGCG
Organism: Dunckerocampus dactyliophorus; assembly: GCF_027744805.1. Lineage (NCBI taxonomy): Eukaryota > Metazoa > Chordata > Actinopteri > Syngnathiformes > Syngnathidae > Dunckerocampus > Dunckerocampus dactyliophorus. Next base: position 76,163 of record NC_072832.1, on the reverse strand, counting down.
CATTTTGTGTCGCTCCCCAAGTTGCCCACGGCCCTGGAAACAGCTAAACTGTTGGTGAGGCACGTTTTCCGCCTACACGGGATACCTACAGACATTGTTTCGGACAGAGGGCCTCAATTCGCGTCAAGAGTTTGGCGGGCATTTAATAAGGCATTGGGGGCGACCGTTAGTCTCTCTTCTGGATACCACCCACAGTCCAACGGCCAGACGGAGCGGGCCAATCAGGACTTGGAAGCAGCACTTAGGTGCGTTTGTCATCGACACCCCTCCTCCTGGTCAACCCACCTCCCTTGGATCGAGTATGCCCACAACTCGTTACCCTGCTCGGAGACAGGTATGTCACCCTTCAAGACTGTTTTTGGTTACCAGCCCCCGCTTTTTCCCTCCCAGGAAGCAGAAATTACCGTCCCGGCAGTTCACGTACACCTACGACGCGCCCGACGCATTTGGCGAGAGACCCGGGCTGCATTAACACGAACAGCAGAACACAACCGTCGGATTGCTGACAGGCACCGGGTCCCCGCACCTGATTACCAGCCTGGGATGGAGGTATGGCTGTCTTCTAAAGACCTTCCGCTTGCAGGGACCTCACGGAAGCTGGCTCCAAGGTTCGTGGGTCCATACAAGATTGAGGCTATAATCAACAGGTCAGCCGTCAAGCTGAAGCTCCCGCCGGCTCTTAAAGTCCACCCAGTCTTCCACGTCTCCTGCATCAAGCCGGTCGCTACCAGCCCACTGTGCCCTTCGGTCGAGGCTCCACCCCCACCCCGCATCATTGACGGCCAGCCCGCGTACACGGTGAGAGCCCTATTGGATTCGAGAAGAAGGGGGAGGGGGGTGCAGTATTTGGTCGACTGGGAGGGATATGGACCAGAAGAGCACTCCTGGGTCGCCTGCTCCCGTATCCTGGATCCCTCTCTCATTTCCGACTTCCACTCCGCTCACCCCAATAAACCAGGTATGCCGCCAGGGGGCGTCTTATAAAAGGGGGGGATACTGTCAGGATTGTGTGCTGCGGTACTGCCATCTACTGTTTCTCTGTTGCAGCACACTCCTGAGCACCTTAATGAGCTGATGGTCTACACCTGCCACTGATTAGTTGATCTATTTAAGCTGTGTGCTTACTCATATCCAGTGCCAGATTGTCCCTTTGCTACACCCTGTTCAGCTCCTTCCAGCTTGTTCTTGTGCATTGTGTTTTGGCTTTCTGACCCACGCTCGGCTCACCTGTAAGTACCTACCTACCTGCTTGACGTTCTCAGCAGTAGCTGTATTTTTGGTACTTCTGCTAGTTTTTTGTTAGCAGCTCTTTTCGTTACTTGTCTGTATTTTTCCCTGCTCAGCTTTCCTTGCTAGCAGTGTTTTTTTGTTACGATTTCCCGCGACTAGGTCCGGAGGTATTTTTGTTGTACTTTGTTTCTTGTGTTTTTGTATCTTTTTGTTATCCATTTTTGTATTAAAGACCTTTTCTGTTTCACGTATTCAACTCTGCATTTTGGATTCCTGTAGCACGGCCTTGGCCGTTCGTAACAGTAGTGGCCCTTGCATCATTTCATTTTTCAGCATGTGAAATTCCACAAAGTAGGATTCCTTATTTATAAATTGAATATTTCGGTAGTTACGGTAGATCACGGAAAACCTGTTTACCACCTTGTAAACATGCTGTTTAACATGATTAGAGCCCTCTAGACATGAAATACCACCCCTATAGTCACCTTTACACTCCTATTACCCAATATAGTAGACATAATAAGAGAAAATAAGACATATGACTCCTTCTCGTGTGTGTTGTTGTAAATGTGTTCCCCGGAGGAGCTGAGTGAGTGGCAGACAGGAAGTGATGTCAGGAGTTCAGAGATTAGTTTCACTTTGGCCTGGGTCAACAGTAGCCCACATTTTTGTTAGGGATTATTGTCCCTGTTGTGACGTCAATCAAACCTGCAATTAAAGCCTGTTTTCTGGCGATGAAGTCTGGTGCTTGTGTGTCTCACCCAACATTACAGTAACATTACTGACACCTAGTGACCAGTGTACAACACTACATAACCTCAAAGTCTTTGAAAGCATTTTCTGAATGTCTTATTTTTGTACTTTACTTCATTTAGCCATTTTTATGCTTAAATGCGTCTTGTCTGTGTTTTGACCAATAGGCCGTACTCAACCACAAAACCGCATGATTTATGAATGAATATACTTCTTAAAAACCATGAGAGAGTGAACCCGCAAACCTGTTTACGACCTTCTAAATATGTTTTTTAACATTAGAGCCCTCTGAACATTAAATAACACCCCTAAAGTCACTTTTACACTCCATTTTCTATACCGCTTCTCCTCATTATGGTCGCGGGGGCATGCTGGAGCCTATCCCAGCTGACTTCGGGCGACAGGCGGGGTACAAACTAGACTGGTCGCCAGCTTCATTAATTCATTAAACCATATTTATGCTTGAAAATGCTTCATTTAGGTCAAAATTACTTAACATTTGCTAAAAAATAATAATAAAGCATTGGACAGTTCTTAACTCCATTTGAGCAGTTTCAGCAATCTGTTTTTGCATGCTTGATGCCAATAATTTCACCCTTCTGAAAGAGATTAACATCTTTTCCACCACCACCGGATGTGTCTTCCACATTCTTGTTTAACAAATGAGATCAGTTAGGCTTAAATAACTTGTTGCCAGCTGAAACATAATCACCCCTGCAGTAATTACCTCCAGTAATTACCCTGCTTACTTCAATCCAGGTGCTGACCAGGCAGTGTAGATACAGCATCATCTACTCGTGTGTACACTGCAAACACAGCAGAAAGTGGAAATCTACGTAAGATATCATAGATCAAGGTCTGAAAGGTTTTTTTTCTTACCAAGCACTTTTTTTAAATCAGTTTGCTTATCTTAAAGTGATGTATCATGAAATGTGAGCTACTTTTTTTTTCAAAGCCTCTATTTATACTGGAAGAAAAAAATTGATGCTTTGAATGAAGCAAAATGATGAAGAAGGATGGCATTATATTGCAAACCATGTCCAAGATTGATGCTTTGGAACAGGACACCTGCATGAACAATACGATTGTGACTGGGCTCCACATTACACGCAGGCCAATTCAAGGCTCTTTTCAGCGCCAACTGCAAAATCTACATCAAGTTAAATGGAGGATGGGAGGAAAGCAAAGTACTTGTTGCCAAAGACACCAAGGAGCTGGACATTATTAATACATTTCATTCATTGATCATCACCAGTATGTTATTGCAAAGAACAACATGTAAAAGCTATGATGTAAATGATGAATCAGTAATAGACGTGGAGAAGGGGTGGTAGGATCAAATAAGCTCTGCTTCTTCCTGTTCCTTTTCAGACATGGTGGATTGTGCAAATGTAACCCAGTTATGTAGCTAGTTTACACAGGGGTGTCCAAAGTGTTGTTTTGATGTTTTTTTTCTTCCTGCCTGTTTGGAGACGAGAGACGAGGAAAACAGACACGCGTGCACATGGCAAGTTCATTTTCATTTATTGTGTGATTAATTCATTTATTATCGTCCCAGGCCTAGTGCTGAACAAGAAATCGTGTCACGTTTTAATCTCGCGAGATGTTACATGAGATCTTGTGACACTCCTATTAAAAACTAAAATATGTAATTTATTTAAAAGATCATAATATTATGAGAAACAAACCAAACAAAGGTAGGAGATGCAGGCTGTTGTTTTTTTTTTAAATATAAAACACGTCTCGGCATATCGACATGGATTGGTTTAATAAAATGTAAAAGTGACCCCCGCATTCTTTGGTTTTTCAGTATGCCTCTGGATTTCAGTTTAGAGGTTGAACACCGCCTTGGCAACTACTGTATCTATTGGTTTATAATTAATGTAGAGTAAAAGTGGCCATATCCATCTCATTAGGGCTAAGCAAAGGTGGCGCTATGGTTTAATGATCAGCTGTTGCAAAGCAAGTGAGTGCGTAATAAATTGAGACAATGGAGTCAATAAGGAATGTTGAGATGTGTATTTATTAAGACCTCAACATAATAGAACATTCTCAAACTGTGGCTAGAGGCAATGCTTTTATTTGTTTAGCCACTGGGTCTTCATCTGAGAAAAGTGCTGAGCGGGTGCTTCTACAGGAGCCTCTTGAAAAGGCATCGAAGAGGAGCCGGAGTCCCTCCCTTGAGCAGGCAGACTGGTCCAGGTTAACTGGTTTTCTTAATGTCGCCACACTGGCCAAATTTCTTTCAGGCAATGAAAGTCAAACAGTGCCCGGGGGGTGTAAATGGCTCTCCTGTGAGTGAGCGAGGTTTTAAAGCACAGCGGGATAAAAGGGCCTCTCCACACACACACACACGCACACGCACACGCACACGCACACGCACACGTGCTTAGAGAGAGATTAGCGAGGTGACTCTCGTCTGGAGCAGCAACTATCTTGTTGTTGCATATTAAACTTACTTTTTAAGGAGTTTCTACCCTATTTTCAGACTCAAAAACAACATTAACAAGCTGAGTGCTCCAAGCCCAGCAACCAGCAGCCAAATGCTCCATGCTCAGTTAGCGGGTGAAATCAAGCAGGTAGACTCAGCGGGCCCTGATGCTGTCTACCGGTGTGCGACACCCTTTCTGGACAAGTCAGCTGCTCGGTAGTCATGTTGCTGACCAGGTCTGTGTAAAAAAAAAAAAAAAAATGAAGCTAAATACTCCGATACAGTAATCCCTCACACCTTCACACATCCAATTTCGAGGCTTCAGCCTGTCACGGTTTTTCAAAAATGTATTAAACCATGCTGTTTCATGGTTGAATATGGCCTACCAGTCTAAAAATATTTAAGCAAATTTGACATATTTTTTGCAGAAATGAAGCATTTTCAAGCACAAAAATGGCTAAATGAACAAAAACACAAATATAAGGCATTCAGATTTGTTGTGATGATATATGCAACCCGAACTCGGATAATTAGAAGGTTGTAAACAGGTTTTGTATGCTCTAACTACAAAAATACAGTCATCCCTCGACACTTTGAGCTTCGTTTTTTCACAGCTTCACTCTATCATGGTTTTTAAAAAGTATATCCATTCATAAATCATGCAGGTTTGTGGTTGAAAACGGCCTGTTGTTTGTCAAAACAAATGCATTTTTAAGCAAATGTTATGTATTTTTTGCCTAAATGAAGCATTTAAGCATAACCATGTGTCACTATGTATTCTTTACTTGTGTATCTTGCTTGCTGCTGTAACAAGTGAATTTCCCTGCTGTGGGATAAATAAAGTAACAATACAATACAATACAATAAAAATGGAAAAATGAAGTAAAGTACAAATATGAGGCATTCAGAAAACATATTCAGACTTTGAGGATATGTAGTACTCTACACTGGTCACTAGGTGTCAGTAATGTTACTGTAATGTTGGGTGAGACACACAAGAACCAGACTTGATTGCCGGAGCAACAGGCTTTTATTACAGGTTTGAATTATCTCACAACTGGCACAATAATCCCTAATAAAAAGCAGGCTACTGTTGTGGCCATAACCCAGGCCAAACTGGAAGTCATCTCTGAACCCCGGACATCATTTCTTGTCTGCCACTCACTCAGCTCCTCTGTGGAACACATTTACAGCAACACATATGAGCATGAGTCATATTTATGTCTTAAATGTCTTATTTTCTCTTATTATGTCTACTATATCGGGTAATAGCAGTGTAAAGATGACTATCGGGGTGTTAGTTCATGTCCAGAGGGCTCTAATAATGTTAAAAAAAAGAAGGTTAGAAGGTCGTAAACAGGTTTTCTATGCTCTAACTACCACAATATTCCATTTATAAGGAAGGACTCCGACTTGGCGGAAATTCATTTATCACAGCCAGGTCTGAAACCATTTAATCGTGATAAACATCTGTGTTACGGAAAGTCTGTGTTATGATTGCGATGTTTAATTTACTGGCCGTCATGCAATTGTTCCTTTCTTGGCCAATGTATACAGTCAAATGTTGGTTTTCCTAACGCCCCAGTTTTTGTGTGATTCAGTTTTTGATGAATTTTCATCAATAGTTTGCCTCAGTTCTCATGCATTGCCTCAGTTATTGTACAGCAGGGGTCACCAACGTGGTGCCCGCGGGCACCAGGTAGCCCCCCATGACCACATGAGGTGCCCACAAGTCTGCTTTTCATTCAGGTTTTCAGTTAATAATGAAAGAACAGTAGAAAGAAATGCATTCTGAAATATAAAATTGTTGTGGACACCAGCATTTTGTTCATGTTCTGGTAAAACAAGCATATTTGCTTTGTTTGGGTTTAAATAAGCTCTGAAAATAAATGTTACAAAAATGAGTAGCTCTTGGCCATTTTCATTTTGTAAAATTAGCTCTCACAAGGAAAAACGTTGGTGACCCCTGTTGTACTGTATTACATGTAACAAACCATTTGGTACATTGAATCTTGTGGTATTAATGAAGATTGCCTACAAGACAGCTTATGAATTTGCTCATTTGTTTCATTGCTCCACCTATTGGAGAAGTTGTTGTAGTTTATTTTCTTTGAAAACAATATTATACATATTGTATATGTCTTGCAGTGCAGTCCTCTTAATCTCAATAAAAATCGTTCTGAGGGACTCAAAGCAGCTCATAATATTTATTCATTTATATTCATAATGTGCAGAATCGTGACATTGTTTGTTATGGTGAGCGTGTATACAAAGTAAAGGAGCAGCAGAGGTTACGTTACAAACAACAGCCCTCCTTAGGGTATGTAACCGTAGCCTCTCATAAAGTCCTGGCTGGCGAAAGAAAGAGCCACACTCGGGCTCGCGTTTCAACAACAAGGGCGGCATTATGCAGCACAAGCTCTGGTTTGAAGTACACCACCCAAATGTCACAGAGCAACAAGTGCAACGCAGTCACAACATCACATTGGGAATCAGAAAGCAGATTTATTTATTTTTTTACAACAGTACATGTAATATGATGACGAAGAATACAGCACGCCATGTTGGCAATACACCTGAGGCATTTAGCAATGTAGAAAATGTAACTTCATTCATAGAAAAAACTAAAAGTAGATCTTTAAAAGGCGTGACTGGAGGACACAAGTCCGTCAAACAAGCCCATTTTTAGGCACACGATGTATTGACAAATATTTGTTGAACTAAATTAATCATTTTTATTTAATTACATACAGTATTAGTTGATGTTACAGCAATATAGCATTCACAGCCCTACAAATTCGCAGATTTTTGGTAAAAAAAAAAGTAATTGTTTTCTCTGAAATTAGGCCATTTTTTTTAACAGAAAACGCATCTCATTCACCTTGAGTGGCAAATAACTTACAAATGTGTGACAGTAAAGCATAAAATGTACATGAATTGTTAGGGATTGGGTTGGGTCTGCTAGAAAGAGATGAGACAAGATTTTAACATTTCTTTTGACAAAAGTAAAATGAACAAGTATAACAAATATGACCATATATTACAATCTACTCATTTAATTTCCGCTACATACACACTCTTTTGTACTTTTGTGTGTATGCTAGTGGCCCTGACTCCACCCACAGAGACCAAGACTGTATGACTGACAAAAGGGCTCACTCCATTCATGCCGTGATTCTATGGAACAAATGCGCCAAGGAGTTAATCCTCTTCCTGCCTGTTTGGAGGCGAGAGACGAGGAAAACAGACACGCATGCACATGGCAATATATGGAAGCCGGAAATTGTATCAAGTTCATTTTCATTTATTGTATTATTAATTCATTTATTTATTGTCGTCTCAGTCCTAGTGCCCACGAGATAGTTTTCTGAACGAGAAATCTTGTTTTAATCTTGTGAGATCTTGTGGCACGAGATCTTGTGACACCCCTATAACATCGACACGTACAGTCATCCCCCGTTTATCACAGTTAATTGGTTCCAGACTCGACCGCGATGAGTTAATTTCCACGAAGTAGGATTAAATATTAATAAATTGAATATTTTTGCAGTTAGAGCATAGAAAACCTGTTTATGATTTTGTAAATATTTATTAGGGCCCTGTAGACATGAAATAATACTTTTAAACTCCTATTAGTCTTTGTTTACATCACATTGCACAGGCTATCACTGTATCACTGTAGGGACATAAGAGACGGCCGCCGCTAGCATAGCAAGCTAGCAAGCTACGGCATGTGCATCTCAGTCATGGCATGTCAGCTCAGCTTTGCTGGCTCAGTGGCCAGTCTCCATGCAGTTTGAAATGTAATGTAATCTAACGTCATGTCCCATAACTTTACTCATGCCTAGTGGACACAATACTGCATATAACTTATCTTTCTATATTTTTTAACTAATAATAAGGCATAGTCAACCACAAAACTGGAATCATGTAGTAATTAATTATTTTTTGAAAAACTGCAATATAGTGAGGGACGACGTGATGTCACATCACTGAAGTGCGCCAGCGAGGATACTTGTGCTATGTTGACTCCCGCCAACATGCTATGGTAAGTTGAATGCTTATGTTTTGTTGTTGTTGGATGTAAAATGAGACAAAACATCGAGTGTCAACTTCCGTGCACTGCCGGGTTGTTACGCAGGAACTGGAGATGTGTGTGGATGCATGTGTGCATCGCAGCCTATGACGGAGTCACCTCTGAGATGACGTCGGTCTTCTCTTTAATCCAGTCTTGCCCCCTTGTCTCGGTACGGTCCATCGCCTTTCTCTTTTGTGTGGTGCATGTATTTTGTTAAATCGTGTATCTCTCTCTAGAGCAGCAAATCTGATATAAACAAACGCTTTTGCTCTAAAATGGTACCCAAAGCCCACAATGCATTGCGCGATCACATGCAAGTATCACAAGATTTCATCTTCGGTGCGTGTTCCAAGATGGCTGCATAAATAAACCGGACACTATTTTGGATGCTAAACAAGCAGGCAAATGCAAGCCAAGCCAAAAATTAAGATGTTTACCGAAAAACAAGCTAACCGGGAAGGCTGTTAACTGCGGTACCACCTCATTTACTTTGGGAACCAAAAGGTTCACTTGTAAATTCTGATCTAACATAAAAGGGGGAAGAAGACATTCCATAATGGCGGGGAACGAACTACATTTTTCTTTAAATAAAGTTCCACTTAACATGTCCGTATTGTGTCAATAGTCTGCAAGCAGGCAGCGACTGAGGGAGCCTTTCTTTGCAAACTTCAAGCCTCCCCGTTGCTTAAAGGTTGTGACCCCACTTTTTACTTTTCCCGGGGCTGCTGGGTTAATGAAGTAACAACAAACTGGGCCTGTGGCTAATTTGGAGTGGCACTTCCTGCACCCGACCACCCCCGTCCTCACACTTGTCTCCACGAAGACGTATTTCAATTTCTCTTATCTCTGCCTCGGTCATGTGGCTTTCCGCATGGACGCCCATGTCTCGCCCAGTTGCAGCACTAATGGAAACTTGGGTAATGTCATTAATCTGCGGACCGGCACACGGACCGAACATGTTTAACCTTAACGGGTAGGCTGGTGCATACCACCCAAAGCTGCAGCAAGTGTCCACACATCCGATGAAGTGCAACATCCACTTCAGTCGTGACGCAGGGTGCTTTCTTTCACTCCAACGTTAGTTTACCGGGATAATGCCAATGATGCCTTCTAAGGATATCTCTGTTATTTCTTTTCTAAATCAGCCTTGTTGAGTGAACGGGGCCTTTCTACATGACAGCACGCTCACTTCCACCATGCACATTCACACAATGGCAATGTCAAAAGACTGCTTAATGACTAATCAGGTGGCTGTGATTCATGCCTCATTCAAAGCCCTCTTATTCACACATTCCAGCCGCTCCATGAATGGACACTCTCATTCCTGCGTGGCATATACTTTCATTCATAAAGGAGAAAACAGGAGAGGGGGAGCGAGGTCGGGCAGGGGGGATTTGTGGAAAAAAAGAGAGATCTCTCTGGAAGGATGGGTAGCCCAGGGGACATCATTTTCTTTTGTGTGGCACTCAGCTTATGGGGCCAAATGCCAGCAGGCTTACAGCACACTGTCTGTCTGTGTGTCCCTCTTTCCTTTGCACACAGTAATTAGGAGGATCTTAATTGAGAGGGGGTTTATTAGTGTCTGAGGAAGACTTTAAACGTCACTTTAATTAAGGGGGATTCGGCAGACAGCTTGTGTGGCGATGTCACCCGTTTTATAAAATCCTTGTTTGGGCACAACAAGGAAAATAGGAGTGGGTTTTTCAAAAAGGAAGGGAACAGAGAGGGCAGGGGGTTTCCAGTGGGAGGTTGTCTAGACCTGCGGTCAGAGACAGAAAAGTTAGTCTGACCCTGGCCGGGCATTCAGATGACAGCATTATCTGCAAAGAAATGTGCAACGTGTGTGCAAAAGAGGAAGAAAAATCATCCCAAACAAACCCTTCTGCCCTCCTTTCACTGTTCCATTCAAAAGATAACCTGCTAAAAATTTCAAGGTGGAGGGGATTAATTTATTCTCAGCATATCCTATGGCCATTCATGCAGGGTATAAAATCATAGATTATTTCCTGCTTGGTTAACCCGCATCCGGCCAGTCCCTCTCACAAAGCCACTCTAATGTTACCATCAGTTATGCTCCTCTGGTGGCCAAAAGATTGATCCCAGACACTTAAAATCCAATAAATGTGTACATCAGTGGTAGAGGAAGATAACAGGTGTCAGCCACGGATAGTGAGAACTGGCGGTCGCCGTTTCAACATGACAGGGAAAAAGACCATGAAGCAGATTAAGCAACTTCAGTAGAAATTGCGTGTGAATGCTGAAAAGCTGAAGCTGAACTGAAATGAAGATATAGCCGAGAAATGTGTTAAAATCTACTGGCCGACTGAGGATTGAACCAGCAACCATCGGGTTGGGAAACGACCCCTCTAAGACCTATGTCATGCCACCATACACAGAACTAGTACAATGTGTTAAATGTAAAATTAATATCCACCAACAGGAGGCAACAATTAAATTTTCAATGGGAAATACAGTCGTCCCCTGTTTATCGCAGTTAATTGGTTCCAGACCAAACTGCGGTAATGTATGTATGTATGTATGTATGTATGTATGTATGTACTTTATTTATCCCACAGCGGGGAAATTTACTTGTTACAGCAGCAAGCAAGCAAGACAAGTAAAGAGAACAGTGTAAAGAAAGCATAGTGTCTACAACATGGTTCAGGTGGTGCAGGTGTTGTAGAGCCTGGCAGCGGTCGGTATGAAGGACCTGCGGAACCTCTCCTTCTTACACCGTGGGTGTAACAGTCTGCTGCTGAAGGAGCTGCTAAGGGAACCCACAGTGTCATGTAGCGGGTGAGAGGTGTTGTTCATGATGGATGTCAGCTTAGCCAACATCCTTCTCTCCCCCACTTCCTCCACGGAGTCCAGAGGACCGTCCAGGACAGAGCTCGCTCTCCTGATCAGCCTATTGATCCTGCTCCTGTCCCTGTCCGTGCTGCCCCCTCTCCAGCAGCCCACAGCATAGAAGATGGCTGAAGCCACCACAGAGTCATAAAAGGTCCGTAAAAGAGTCCTGCACACACCAAAGGACCTCAGTCTCCTCAGCAGGTGGAGGCGACTCTGGCCCTTCTTGTAGAGGGCGTGGGTGTTGACGGACCAGTCTAGCTTGTTGTTAAGGTGAACACCCAGGAATTTGTAGCTGTCTACCAACTCTATGTCCGCTCCCTGGATGTTCACCGGTGTAAAGTGAGATGTTTTCCTCTGGAAGTTAATGATCATCTCCTTTGTCTTGCTGGTGTTGAGCTGCAGCTGGTTAAGCTCACTCCAGCTGACAAAGTCCCTGATGACCGTCCTGTATTCCAGATCATTCCCCTCTGAAACACAACCAACGATGGCTGTGTCATCGGAGAACTTCTGGATGTGACACTGTGTGGAGTTGTGTGTGAAGTCCGAGGTGTAGAGGGTGAAGAGGAAAGGGGAGAGCACCGTACCCTGAGGGGCACCTGTGCTGCAGAGTACCATGTCAGACACACAGTGACGGAGCCTCACATACTGTGGTCTGTTGGTGAGGTAGTCTATAACCAATGCAGTCAGGTGTTGGTCTACTCCCACACTCTCCATCTTCACTCTGAGTAGTGCCGGCTGGATGGTGTTGAAGGCACTGGAGAAGTCAAAAACATGACCCTCACAGCGCTTCCACTGTCCTCCAGGTGTAGCAGTGATCTGTGCAGCAGGTAGATCACTGCGTCGTCCACTCCGATCCGAGGCCGGTAAGCAAACTGCAGGGGGTCCAGCTGAGTGCCCACCAGGGGTCGCAGGTGCTGCAGGATAATCCTCTCCATGGTCTTCATCAGGTGAGAGGTCAAGGCAACAGGCCTGAAGTGGTTAGGCTCCTTGGGACGCGGTGTCTTTAGGATCGGGACCACACAGGAGGTCTTCCACAGGGCCGGGACTTTCTCCAGGCTCAGGCTGAGGTTGAACAAGTGCCTGAGAACTCCACAGAGCTGGTCAGCACAGTCCTTGAGGATTCTAGGGCTGATGCCGTCCGGTCCCGGGGCCTTCCTTGCCTTGATCTTCCTCAGCTGACTTCTCACCTGATCATCAGTTATGGAGAGGGGAGTAGAGGATGGCTGGGATGGGGATGTGGGGGTGAAGAGTGGTGAGTTGGTAGGGGAGGGAGGGAGGGCAGACTCAAATCTGTTAAAAAACAGACTGAGTTCATCTGCCCAGATCTTGTCCCCACTGGCTTGGTCTCTCCCCACTCCTTTACAATGGCCTGTGATGGTCTGTGTGATGGTAAGTGAATTTCCACGATGTAGGATTCAGTGTTAATAAATACATATACAATACAATACATATTTAACCTGTCGCTTGCACAAGCATCTGTACCGACCTGCTTTAAGTCCACCACCATAGTGCCTGTACACAAGAAGAGCAACGTGACCTGCTTGAATGACTATCGCCCTATAGCACTCACTCCTATTGTGATGAAGTGCTTTGAAAGGATAGTCATGACCCGCATCAAAAAGAGCATCCCGGCCACTGTGGACCCCCTACAGTTTGCATACCGCCAGGACCGGTCCACTGATGATGCAGTCAACACTGCCATCCACACAGCCCTTTCTCACCTACAAGGCCAGGACACATATGTCAGAATGCTATTTATAGACTATAGCTCTGCATTTAATACAGTCAGCCCCCACAAACTCACAGATAAGCTCCTCACACTTGGCCTGTCACCCTCCCTCTGTAACTGGGTGTTTAACTTTCTCGCAGGCAGGCCCCAGTCAGTCAGAGTCCACAATTGCACATCCAGCTCAAGAATTGTGAGCACTGGGACCCCCACCACACCACCACACCACAAACTACCTGTTTTACTGTGCATATGACAATAAAACTCTTGAATCTTAAATCTTGAAAATGGATGGATGGATAATTTTTACATCGTAAAATTTGGATTCAGTGTTTACTAACGTTCATCATTTAAGATTCTGTATTAACTCATTCAAAACCAAAGACGTATTTATACGTTTTTATAAACCCAAATGCCCAATACCAAAGACGTATTTATACGTCTTTTACGTTTTTAGCGCGAGAGGCAAAAAGAGGTGATGACGCAACTGCACACAAAAGGATGTCCTTTTAGAGCAGTTTTAAGCTTGGCATTGATCATTTGCATGAAGTGGAAGAGCATGGAGGAGTTTAGTGTTCAGAAGGCTAAACATTGTAGGGAAATTTTAATGCATGCACACACACACACACACAATTTTGTTCCTAATGTGAAAATTGTAAATAGTTCATGGTGTTATATTTGTAAATAAATTGTTATTTTGATGTAAAACAGCCTTTTTGTGTTGTTTATGTTGTGGTATAGTTGTTTAGATATTTGAGCTGTCAGAAAAACAGAAAGTTTGTGTCAAAGTGAAAGTTGTGCTTGAAATGTATCTTTTCACAAAAAGCTGATTTTCTCTGTTTTCTTGTTGGGAACTCATATTTTCCTGAAGCTTATCCATGTTCTGCTGCTGATTACGAAAGAATGTAAAAAGGTAGAAACAAACTTTTTTCTGATGAAAGATGGGAGTCTAATCTTTCTTTTGGTAGGTTCATGTTGATAAAGCCAGCCATCCCTCCATTTTCTATGCCGCTTATCCCACTCGGGTCGCGGGTATGCTGGAGCCTATCCCAGGTGACTTCGGGTGAGAGGCGGGGTACACCCTGGACTGGTCGCCAGCCAATCACAGGGCACATATAGACAAACAACCATTTACACTCACATTCTTGATAAAGCCATAGAACACAATATTCTGTGTGCCTTGAAAGATCAGTCAAAATCGTCTATGGGAGGTACTGAAGGGGTTGTCTTTTGAAAAATGGGATTGAATGCGTTAATACGCAATTTAATCGTATAAAATACTGAATTGTATAATAACTGTAACAATTATTACAATTCTACTATTAATCTGTTTTTTCCATATGGAACCCCATTCTAAAAATGCAAGTAAATTTTATTCCAAAAAAATCAAAAGTCATGCTTGAATTGGCACATGCTGCTTCCCATCATGCTTTGCTGGACTGCTCTGTAAATAGTTGTTAGTATTACGTGTTTAATGTTATGTAGTTTGTTTTTTGTTGCCCTTCTCTTATGACACCATCATTGTTTATCAAGCGCTGGCTTGAAGATAGATGGTTACAATCAGGAATTAATATTATTCATTTTACAGTTAAAATAAAACAAATAATTGGATATGCTAAAGAATAGAGGCATGTAAGGGTTGCTCAGTAACCTATTTCTAATCACTGAAAATGAATATTGCAAAAAATGAAATCAACTTTAGAATTGAAGAACACACATTGGTAATATAGCATTTATTTACCAATACTATTTAGATTTAATGTGATAAAACCAAAGACATTTTCTCAATTTAGAGAGCTAAAGTTTAACTACAATACCATCCTGCAAAATGAGAAATGTGGGAAAGTAAAAATGTAAAATATCTAAAAGTTGAATGATTACAGAGGGACTGAAGATCAAACCAGCAACCAATTGTGTGAATGCTTCTCAGTATTAAAATAATTAATAATAAATGTCCCTCACAAGGTCCATAAAGTATATTTGTCTGTTTGACTTGTTTGCTGTATCCTTAATGTAAATATCAAATCCCAGACTGATTAAATAAAGGACAAACTTTATTTAATAATTGCAAAGCTTTGTTTCTTCCTACTTCTTTGTGGACATGTAGAACTGTGAATTGTGCTATGTGATGTATTCCAGTGTAACTTGTATGCATGTTACCATTACCAAACACATTACTCAACACTGAACACTGAAATGCATAAATACGTCGAATAATTACAGTTGAATCGAGGTTCGAACCAGCAACCATAGGGTCAGGAAACCACTCAAAGCAGAATGTTTTTGGGTAATAAAAAATGCAAAAGAATTTTACACTAGTAGGGGGTCCCAAATTAATTGCATTAATTTGTAATTACAGTATTTGTGGGATTTTTGGACAACTCTGGATGGATAGTCCACATGTCCAGAATGAGCAGAACATTTTGACATTGGATTGGTTTGAATCGGTTGATAAAAGTAGGAGGGCGACAAAAAAATTTGATGGAATAAGAAGTAGAGGAATAAATGATGAAAAATGGTCGCCTAATGTTATTAATTCAGCTTGAACACCTATGGTTAGCCAATTACAGAAAGCGTTTACTAAGGGTATTTTTCATGATATTTCATTTGAAGAAGTCTAAGAAATATAGAGAGCAAGGCCCTTGAGTCAACCAAGTGAAGCAGCAGCTCTCAATGAGTGCAAAACAACATGTAGTCGCTCATAAAAGCTGTTGTTGTCGCAGACATCATGAGGGCTATAAACGTACTCTTCCACAATAACTGCAGCTGCCGGGAGCCCGCGTACCGAATCTGATAATGGGCCCGAAGGGTCGTGGGAGGGGAAGCAGGGATTGTCTGGAAGACAGATAAGAAGTCGCAGGGATGGGTTATCAGCTAGTTTATGGGGTTGTCGCTATACGGTGAAAACACTCACCTGTTTGCAGTAGCACCACACACACACCTCCACGTATACACTCATGCTGGGGTCTGACAGTTGAATGCATTTTTTTACTGATACAGATATGGAGAACCTGGGCTTGCCATGGGATTCTAAATAAAAAAAAAAAATTCCCACCGTGAGCCACATAGAGAAAATGAAAGGATGTCTTGGGCGCCTGTGACATATTTTGTGCATTACAGACGCTGAAACCAATCCAGTGTAGGTGAATAGATATTAATCTGAACAAAACAACATCTTAGCTTTGTGTTATAGGTCAAAGGTCCCCAACCACAGGGCTGCAGCCAGAAAACTTTCAGAAGCAATGGTAAATAACTACATCCAATTTTATTCAAAGAGGCATATACAAATACATGTACAGTGGTGCCTTGGTTTTTGTTAATTTGTTCCAAAAGGCCAGATAAAAAGTGAAACGTACAAAAAACGAGACGATTTTTTCCAATAGGAAACAATGTAAATCCAGTTAATCCGCACCAGACACCCAAAAATATTAATAAAAATACATTTTATAGAGAATAATTATTGTTTTACATGCAGAAAACAATGCAAAATAATGATAAATTAGGAATGGGTGCAACTTACTGTTGATGCGGACTTCCCATACATCCTGGCAAGATCAGATTCAATAGTGTTTCTCATCTTCTTTATCAAATTGCTGCCACTCAAAACTTTTTTTCTTTAAGCAGTTGCACTCAATAAAAAATGCAGAGACATTAAGTCAGCAACGCGTATGGTGCTCTGTTTGGACACTTGTTTTTGAGGACTAACGGAATCGTTTGTTACAAAATAATGTAAACAAAAAATGAGACAGTGGACAAAAACCGAAGCAAAATACTGGTGAAAATTTTTGACAAAAACGTAATCATACAAAAACTGGGACACACTTCGACTCAACAGTAATCCCTCGTTTATCACGGTTAATTGGTTCCAGACCCAACTCTGATAAGTGAATTTCCACCAAGTAGAATATATTTTTGTTAGAGCATAGCAAACCTGTTTATGACCTTCTGAATACGTTTAACATTATTGAAATAACACCACTATGCAGTAACCCCTCGCTATATTGCATTTTTTCCAAAATTAATTAATAAATGATCACTGTTTTGTGGTTGAATATTGCCTATTAGTAAAAAAATATGCATATTTATTCAAATTGTACTTATTCTTGCCCTAAATTAAGCATTTTCAAGCATAAAAATGGCTAAATGAACTAACTAAATGAAGTGAAATACAAATACAAGGCAGAAGAAGCATTCTAATTGTGAAAGTAGTATTCTACATTGGCCACGAGGTGTTGGTATTTGGTGAGACAGGCACTAGACTCCTCACTAAGGTTCCCCACACTTTTACTGTCACACTGTTCGAGCAGGAGTTTTATTTTCGTCTTACATGGCTTATTTACTCTTATTCTGTCTACTATATTGGCTAATAAGAGTGTAAAGGCATTTAAAGCCGCAAGGAAGTATGCTGTCCAGGAAACAACAATGTCTTTGTTGTCTTATTTATGTCTAATTTGTCATGTTCTGTGTTCTGCTCTGCTGCCCTCTGCCGTTTATGTGTTGCAGCACATCCCTGAACATGACCCGGACTTAATTACACACACCTGCAGCTCATTACAACCGGCCTACTTAAGATGCAGCCAAACTCCAGACCAGTGCCAGATTGTACTCCTTGACTCCCTGACGACCTGCTTCCTGCTACCGCTTTGTCCGGCTCCCTGCTCCTTACCCTGCTCTCTGGCTACCTGTACCTACCTGCTCAGTATCTTGATCTGTTCCTGTAAGGTTTGCCTTCAGTGTTTTTTGCTACTGTCTAGTTTTTTTTCCTAACAGCCTGTTAGTGTTTTTTGTTGTTGCTACTCTTGCTGGATTTTCCTTAGTTGTACTTTGTATTTTTGTGTGGACTCTTTTGTATATTAAATTTTCCTTTTTGTACTTGATCTACGCTCGTTTGTCTGCTTTGGGATCCTACTCCTCGCCGTGTCCCACGGCAACTCGTGACAGAACAATCTGGCCACAATGGATCCCGCAGACATGGAACATTTTCACAAGGCTCTGGCACATCAAGGACACATGGTGGGTACCCATGAGAAGTCGCTCCAGGGGATCATGGATGCCCTCGCTTGCTTTCCACTAACATGGAGGCTTTAAACCAACGACTTGGACATTCTTCTCCGCTTCCATCACCATAGGGCGGTACCTCCGCTACAGTGAGTGACTCACTTATTGCCACAGCTGCAAGCACACCTGCCTCTCATCAACCTCGTGAGCCTAACATTCCTCACCCTCCTCGCTTCTCCGGTGATTCTGACTTTTGTAATCAGTTTTTACATCAATGCTCACTCGTATTTGATCAGCAACCCACATCTTACTCTTCAGATCAGTCAAAGATAGCATTTATAATGAATTTGCTTTCTGGTAGAGCCACCACATGGGCCTTGGCCATAAGGACCTCGATGCCCGCAATTCGCACATCGTTACCTTTATTCCTAGAAGACATAAGAAAGGTTTTTCATCACCCCATCCGGGGTGTAGAGGCCGCCAATCGCTTCTTGGATTTGAAACAAAGAGGACGCTCAGTATCAGATTTTTCCATTGACTTTCGTGTGCTTGCTGCAGAGAGTGGGTATCCCGATACCGTACTTCGTGGCCTATTCCGGAGGGCGCTCAGCGCTCTCACCAAGGATGAGTTAATCGCCAAGGACAATACTACATCCCTTGACGACCTTATAGATCTAGCTATTTGCTTAGATAACCGAGTAAAGGAGAAAGTCAGGGATTATGCGGAGGAGGGATATCACGGCCGAACGCCGATATCACACCCACCTACGGAGAGAAGGATTACCTATTCCGTCAACCCAGACGACGAAGCTACTACTATGGAGGTTCCGATGCAGCTTGGAGGACGACGCCTAGCCGCCGAGGAGAGAGCCCGCCGTCGACGCCTGGACTTGTGCTTGTATTGTGGTAATCCAGGACATCGGCTTCTCCAATGCCCCGTTCGCCCAGCTCGCCGCCGAGGATCGACCCAGGGATCAGCACCGGAACAACCACTGAAACCCAGTATCGCTCTTCCTGTCGCCAGCAGCCATTCGTCAGCTGGGGACTGTGTACTCCCGTGGAACTTTTGACACATGCAAGGAGGAGCCTGTGAAGCGGTTAAGGGGACTATTACTGGGGGGGGCAGAAATGTGACTGTAACCGCGCTCATTGATTCAGGCGCAGACGACTGTTTTTTGGACACTTTATTTGTAAAAAGACATAACATTAAGATGATTGAGTTACCCTCTCCTAAAGAGGTTTTGTCTCTAGATAGGCGTTTCCTGGCGGCGGTTACACATCAGACTGAACCCCTGTCTCTTCACTTGTCTGGTAACCACTCGGAGGTTATTCGCTTTTTCATCATGCCCTCTCAAGCAGCCCCGTTAGTATTAGGCTTACCATGGCTTAAGCTCCACAATCCATGTGTTGATTGGAGGAAGATGAATATTATTAATTGGAGTCCTTTTTGTCACGCAAATTGTGATCATCTATATCCGAGGTACCAGTTAACACTCCTCCTGTAGAAGAGATTGACCTCACGGGTGTTCCAGTGGTATATCACTACTTTAGACAGGTGTTTAGCAAGGATCGTGCTCAGACACTCCCTCCTCATCGACCTTATGACTGCTCTATTGAACTATTAGCTAACGCCACCTTACCTAGCGCCAAACTCTATAATATTTCAGGGCCGGAGCAGAAAGCTCTGAAGGATTATATCTCCACCTCACTAGCTTCCGGTCTCATTCGACCTTCTTCCTCTCCTCTTGGAGCCGGATTCTTTTTTTGTAGCCAAGAAAGATAAATCCTTACGCCCATGTATCGACTACAGGGGTCTGAAAGTATCACAGTTCGTAACAGCTATTCATTACCTCTCATGGACTCTGCCTTTTCCGCTCTTCACTCTGCACGTATCTTCTCCAAGCTTGATCTTCGCAACGCCTATCACTTGGTGCGTATTAAGGATGGAGACGAGTAGAAGACCGCGTTTAATACTCCGCTGGGGCATTTTCAATATCTCGTCATGCCTTTTGGTCTTACTAACGCCCCAGCGGTGTTCCAGAATCTCATTAATGATGTGCTTAGTGACATGATCAACTAGTTTTGTTTTATTTATCTTGATGATATCCTTATTTTTTCCAGGACCTTGCAAGAACACACCAATCACCTCAAAGAAGGGAAAGGCTTCTTGAGACGTCATCTGTACTTCTGTGAAGAAGGTGTCGGACATTTCGCTCCTCATCCGAAGAGCTTCGTCAGTGAACTAACAAGTGCTGGTAGTCTAGGCCTTAAATACAGTAAGAGTGGGCGAATTGGTGTGCCAACGCCCTCCTCCTATTGGTTCCTTACACTAAGACTGGGAGGAGTAGTGGTCTAATCCTCTCCTTACATTAGCACCTCCGATCAAAGGGAAGTGTAGCTCCCTGTAGTTGGGTATGAACGACACTGATACTGGCTCGTTAGCATTTATTGTTCTGGCTCGGCCCTGGCTCCACCTCATTTGCATGACTAAGAGCTGTGAGTTTTGGTCTCAGTAACCCACTGAACACAGGGTCCAAATTAAACCTCAAACCACCATTCCAATTCAAAGATGGGTTCTGTTTGACAAAAATAGCTTCCTTTACTCCTCTTTCAAACCATCTGTTTTCTTTGGCCAAAATCACTACCTCGCTGTCCTCAAAAGAGTGATTGGTAGCTTTAAGGTGTAGATGTACTGCTGAATTAGGATCACTAGAATTGTCCCTGCGATGTTGCTAAAGCCTTTTTTGGAGCATTTGCTTAGTTTCCCCAATGTAGCGCTCTTTGCATTCCTCATCTTTACAGTGGATGGAATAGACCACATTGCTCTGTTTTTGGTTTGGAGCCTTGTCTTTCGGATGCACTAATTTTTGTCTCAGGGTATTTACTGGTTTAAAATAGGTTGGAATTTTGTGTTGCCATAAGATCCTCTGGAGGTTTTCGGAGACCCCAGCTACATAAGGGACTACCACTCCTCTCCTTTTTGCTTCTGTGGGCTTTTGGGTTTTTTCCCTACTCTTCTTTTGACAGTTGTTAAAACCCCACCGCGGGTACCCACAGGTTGAGAGCGCTCTCTGGACATGTTGTGTCTCCTTTTTCCTTCCCTCGGCACTAGTTGGTATTTGTTCCGCTCTATGTTGGAGGGTCCTAATAACCCCTAGTTTATGTTGTAGTGGATGGTTTGATTCAAAAAGCAGGTATTGGTCAGTGTGTGTGGCCTTTCTAAAGACCTCTGTAAGTAGCTGTCTGTCCTCTCCTATAATTTACCTTGCAGTCTAAGAAGGCTAGTTGATTCTCTTTAGCGTCCTCGCGAGTAAATTTGATATTTGTGTCCACCGCATTGATGTGATCTGTGAAAGACTGAATTTCTTGTTTTTTGATTATGACAAAGGTGTCATCCACGTATCTAAACCAGTGGCTTGGTTTTGTCCCTGAGAAGGATGTGAGAGCCTGTTTCTCAATCTCTTCCATGTACAGATTCGCCACAATGGGTGAGACTGGTGAGCCCATAGCACAACCATGAATTTGTCTGTAAAATTTCCCTCTAAACTGAAAATATGTAGTGTGAAGGCAAATTTCCAATAATTGGCAGATGTGGTCAGCACTAAGTTTTGTTCTCCGATGCAGAGTTGAGTCCTCGAGCAGTCTCTTCCTCACCACCGAGACTGGGACAGATGTGAAAAGTGAAGTCACATCATAAGACACCAATGTTTCCTCTGGCTCCAATCTGAGGTCTTTGATACTCTCCACAAACCCTTTTGTGTTCTCTATATGATGATCAGTGTTGCCTACCAATGGGGATAAGACTGTTTTTAAATATTTAGCTACATTGTACGTGGTAGAGTCAATGCTACAGACAATGGGTCTGAGGGGAAACCCTTCCTTGTGAATTTTTGGAAGGCCATAGATACATGGTGTAGCCTCCCCAGGGTATAACCTATGATACATCTGTCTGTCAATTAGTTCTTCCTTCTCTAACTTTTGGAGACAGTCTGTCAGGCTCAGGGAGCAGTGTAACTTGGATCCCGAGATGCAGACACAGGTACAAGTTCAAAATATATTTAATGTGCAAGCAAAGGAGGCAAAAAACAGGAACTCAGGGCGACGGTGCAAAAAACTAAGAGGGCACCGTGGGCAAAAACAAGGACAGCAATGAACAAAAAGGTACTGGAACTACCACATGAGCTGGACGGAGGTCTGGTGCAGCAGGATGACAGAGCTGGTTGGAGTTGCCAGATGAACTGCAACAGGAGGATAAGGTAAGTGGTAGCAGGAGAAAAGCACATGGTCTGGAAGCACAACCATTGAGAATAATCCAGCACTGGCAGGCTGCAGGTGAGGAGACTAAAAAGGTAGCTGATTGAACACAGCTGCAGGGATCCGGTAGCTCCGCCCAGCTCAGGAGGTGTCACAGTCTGAGCAAGTAAACAGAGGAGAGGTCAGCAATAATATACAACATAATGAAAAACAGCACAAAACTAAAACAGGCGACAGGTGTCACCGTAGCGCGTGACACAGTCTATGATGTCTTTCTTATACCTACTGGATGGGTCCCTTTTAAGTTGCTCATATGTGTTGGAATCACTAATTAGACTTTTTATTTTTTCTTCATAGTCCAATGTGTTGAGAACCACTGTGCATCTGCCCTTATCAGCTGGTAAGATGGTGATGCTCTCATCTTTCTGCAGAGCCGCTAATGCTTTCCTCTCACCTACCGTGATATTGGGCGGTGGTGGTTTAGACTACTGAGAAGGGCCGATATTCTTAGATGAAGGTCCCCTGCCTCTGTTCTAGAAAGGTTATTGTTCCTGATGGCAGATTCAGCTGCTGTGATATAGTCTACTGTGGGTATCGTTTTAGGAATCACTCAGAAGGACACTGTGTTCAGCAGGTTACTGAGAACAAAACCCACAGCTCTTAGTCATGCAAATGAGGTGGAGCCAGGGCCGAGCCAGAACAATAGATGCTAACGAGCCAGTATCAGAGTCGTTCATACCCAACTACAGGAAGCTACACTTCCCTTTGATCAGAGGTGCTAATGTAAGGAGAGGATTAGCCCACTACTCCTCCCAGTCTTAGTGTAAGGAACCAATAGGAGGTGGGCGTTGGCACACCAATTCCGCCCACTCTTACTGTATTTAAGGCCTAGACTACCAACACTTGTTAGTTCGCTGACGAAGCTCTTTGGATGAGGAGCGAAACGTCCGACACCTTCTTCACAGAAGTACAGATGACGTACTTTCCCTCGTTGGACAACTCCTGTACAACTGAGAGCCTACACAGACCCAATCACGTCAAACTTGTCCTTCAACGCCTCCTAGAAAATAGGTTGTATGTCAAAGCTGAGAAATGTGAATTCCATGTCACGTCAGTGCCGTTCCTGGGGTACATCGTGGAGAAGGGGCAGTTACGTGCCGATCCCGCTAACATCCAAGCGGTGGTCGAGTGGCCCACTCCTAAATCAAGGAAGCACTTAGAGGTTCCTAGGGTTCGCCAATTTCTACAGGCGATTCATCCGCAATTACAGCAGCAAGGCAGGATCTCTGACTAGGCTCACATCTCTTATGATTCCATTTGTATGGACCCCAGAGGCAGAAACGGCTTTCAGTAACCTCAAAGCATTATTTACTTCTGCACCGGTCCTCATCCATCCTGATCCTAATTTGCAATTTTTTGTCAGGTCGACGCATCAGATACGAGAGTGGGAGCTGTCCTGTCCCAGCGACTTCCAGTCGACCAGAGGCTGCACCCCTGCGCCTTCTTCTCGCGTCGCCTCACACAGGCAGAGAGCAACTACGATGTTGGAAACAGGGAGCTGCTGGCCACCGTTCTCGCTCTGCGGGAGTGGCGTCATTGGCTGGAGGGTGCTGTACTTCCGTTTGTAGTTGTCACGGACCATAAGAACCTGTCTTACATTCGCACCGCCCAGAGACTCAACACTCGACAAGCCCACTGGTCACTATTCCTCACTCGCTTCAACTTCTCAATCACTTACAGACCCGGTTCACGCAACATCAAGCCCGATGCCCTGTCCAGAGTCTTCAGCTCCACGGAGGAGGAAAGGACGCCAGAGACTATCATACCTGTGGCTTGGGTGTTGGGTGCACTCCAGTGGGAGGTGGAGAGAAGTGTGTCGGAGGCAACAGACGGGAGAAGACCTCCTGAGGGTTGTCCTCCAGGTAGACTATTCGTTCCAGAGGATTTAAGTCAGAGGTGCTACAATGGGGCCACACCTCTAAGATGACCTGCCACCCAGGAATTAGACGGACATTACTGGTACTGGCACAAAGATTCTGGTGGCCTTCAATGGCGGCGGATGTCAAGGAATTTGTCGCGGCCTGCTCTCTGTGCAAGGAATAAATCTTCTAATCGACCCCCGGCCGGCCTGCTTCAACCACTACCCATTCCCACCCGGCCCTGGTCACATACTGTATATCCTTGGACTTCATCACTGGATTACCTGCGTCAAGGGGGAATACGACCTTCTTAAATATTGTAGACCGGTTTTCCAAGATGGCACATTTCATTGCACTACCTGGACTACCTACATCCCTGGACACAGCACGTTTGCTGGTTAGACACGTCTTCCGCATTCACGGCATACCCTACAATATTGTGTCGGACAGAGGGCCCCAGTTCACCTCCAGAGTATGGAAAGCCTTCTGTAGGATGCTTGGAGCTTCGGTCAGTCTCTCTTCCAGTCATCATCTCCAGACCAACGGCCAGACAGAGCGGGCCAACCAGGACCTGGAGGCTGCCCTACGTTGCGTCTGTCACCGGCACCCATCCTCCTGGGCCCCCCACCTCCCCTGGGTGGAGTACGCACACAACACGCTCATCAGCTCAGCCACAGGTATGTCCCCCTTTAAGGTTGCTAACGGATATCAGCCTCCACTGTTCCCTTCGCAGGAGGCGGAAGTTGCAGTGCCATCCGTGCAGGTTCATCTAGGCCGAGCCCGGAGGATATGGAGAGAGACAGTCGCTGCACTAAACTGCACAGAATCGACGGCTGGCTGACCGTCACAGGATCTCAGCTCCCACTTATCAGGTTGGCGACGAGGTCTGGTTATCGTCCAAGGACTTACCTTTAGCAGGGACGAATAGGAAGTTGGCGGCCAGATTTGTAGGTCCCTACACCGTGGACTCCATCATCAGCTCCTCCTCCGTGAGACTCAAACTGCCATCCAATCTCAAAGTACACCCAGTGTTCCACGTCTCCTGTCTCAAGCCTGTATCTACCAGTCACCTGTGCCCGCCGGTCGAGGCTCCGCCCCCGCCACGCTTGATTGATGGCCACCCAGCATACACAGTGAAGGCCATCTTGGACTCCGAAGGAGGGGCAGAGGGTTCCAGTATCTGGTCGAATGGGAAGGTTATGGTCCTGAGGAGCGTTCCTGGATCTCCCGCTCCCTTATCTTGGATCCGTCCCTGGTTAGCAACTTCCACCGTCTCCATCCTGACAAGCCAGGTAAGCCGCCAGGCAGCGCCTTATAAGGGGGGGGGGGGGGGGGGGGGGGGCAGGGCATACTGTCATGTTCTGTGTTCTGCTCTGCTGCCCTCTGCCGTTTATGTGTTGCAGCACATCCCTGAACATGACCCGGACTTAATTACACACACCTGCAGCTCATTACAACCGGCCTACTTAAGCTGCAGCCAAACTCCGGACAAGTGCCAGATTGTACTCCTTGACTCCCTGACCACCTGCTTCCTGCTACCGCTTTGTCCGGCTCCCTGCTCCTTACCCTGCTCTCTGGCTACCTGTACCTACCTGCTCAGTATCTAGATCTGTTCCTGTAAGGTTTGCCTTCAGTGTTTTTTGTTAGCGTCTAGTTTTTTTTCCTAACAGCCTGTTAGTGTTTTTTGTTGTTGCTACCCTTGCTGGATTTTCCTTAGTTGTACTTTGTATTTTTGTGTGGACTCTTTTGTATATTAAATTTTCCTTTTTGTACTTGATCTACGCTTGTTTGTCTGCTTTGGGATCCTACTCCTCGCCGTGTCCCACGGTAACTCGTGACATAATTTGTCTTATTTTCTCTGATTATATCTATTATACCGGGTGATACAAATGTAAATGTGGATATAGGGGTGTTACTTCATGTCTTGTGGGATCTAATAATGTTAAAAAATGTATTTAATAGATTGTAAACAGTTTTTTTTTTATGCCATAACTACAAAAACATTCAATTTATTAATATTGAATCCTACTTTGCAGAAATTCACCTATCGTGGTCTGGAACCAATTAACCACGATAAATGAGGGACTACTGTATTCACCACAATTTAATCTAACCTCTGTTATATATGCATAAACTAATATAAACTCACATGTTAGTATTGGGAGAGTTTGTTTCCTTTCTTACTTCCAGTATATGTACAGTACTTCCTGCAGTGGCTATTGTCCCATCAGTGTAACATTACTGACACATAGTGATCAGTGTAGAATACTACATGTCATCACAAAGTCTTTCAATGCATCTCCTGAATGCCTTATATTTTTATTTTCCTTCATTTAGCCATTTTTATGTGTGAAAATGCTTAATTTATGTAAAAATTAATACAATTTGCTTAAATATTTAACTAATAGGCCCTTTCCAAACAAAAAATTCAATTATTTATTAAGTCACACATATTTTATATTCATATAAGTCGCACAATCCAAAGTGTGACGTTGCCACTGTTATTGGTGACAAAGCAAAATACTGTCTATATCTAGATCTAATAATTAGGGCTGTCAAAAATAGCTCAGAAATCTCAGAAAATACATCTACACCCCAAACGTGACTTTAAAAAAAAACAACAAAAAAAAACGTGACTTTAAGTGCTATCTTTGAACGTTCTTGATAGCGCTCTTTAAGTGTGCTTCAATGTTCTGCTACTAAGAGACTAGTGCAAATACATTTTGGGCGCTAGTAAAATTTTCAGTTCATTCTGAGCTGTCAGTACATGCATACATATGTATGTGTCTATATATATACATACTGTATATACACTCCTGATCAAAATCTTAAGACCAGTTGCATGTTGCACATTTGGATCTTAATGAGGTTTTAAGTAGAGCTACAATATGCAAAAGCAAGAAGGGGGGGTGAGACAAAAAGCACTTTGAAAAAGTAATTTATTGAAAACAACAATTAAACTGAAATAGGTTCTTTATCTGCTGATCAAAATTTAAGACCATCACTCAAAAAAATAACAAAAAACTCTCCAAACCAGAACAAAAACTGTTCTCAGTGGGACTCAGTAATGAGTAGCTCCACCGTTCTTGTTAATCACTTCCAAAATGGCTTTGTTTGGGCATGCTTGATTTCCACGAGGCGAGGGGGAACATTGCTCCAAGTGGTGAAGATGGCTTCACCAAGGCTTCACCATCAACTGTCTGGAACTGATGGGCATTTTTATAAACTTGCCTTGCCATCCATCCCCATATGTTCTCTATGGGATTTAAATGAGGGGAATATGCAGGATGGTCCAAAAGAGTGATGTTATTCTCCCTGAAGAAGTCCTTGGTCAAGCGAGCATTGTGAACTGCAGCGTTGTACTGTTGAAAAACCCAGCTGGTACTACACAGACGAGGGCCGTCGGTCATGAGGGGCACCCGCCGCAACATCTGCATCCGTTTGACGACCCCGCACCACCTGACGCTCCGGTGTTCCACTGAATGAAAAAAAGCACCCCAGATTATGATGGACCCCCCTCCACTGTGCCGGGTAGAAAACATCTCAGGTGGGATCTCCTTGTCATGCCAGTAACGTTGGAAGCCATCTGGACTGTCAAGGTTACATTTTTTCTCATCAGAGAATAAAACTTTTTTCCACCTTTCAATGTCCCATGTTTGATGCTCCCTGGCAAAGTCTAAACGGGCAGTTTTGTGGCGTTGAAGGAGACAAGGTCTTTGAATTTGTTCTTTGTTTTTTAAACCCTTTAACCACAGATGGCGTCTCATGGTTATTGCGCTGCAATCGGCACCAATAAGGGCCTTAATGCGGGTCAAAGACCGCCCTGTGTCTTGATGGACAGTCAATCGGATCCTCCGGCTCAGCGCAGGTGTGATTTTTTTGTGTCTACCACTTGACTTTTTTGTTCCATAATGCTCAGGATCTTTCAAAAAATGTAAAAGGACTGATTTACTGCTCCCAACCTCAGCAGCAATGACACGCTGCGAGAGGCCTTGCTTATGCAGCTCCACAATCCCACCATGCTGAAAAAGAGAAAGCTTCTTAGCTTTACCATCAGGAGGGCATAACAGTGGGATTGCCTGACACGACATCAACATTTGGAGCACATTTGGGCTTTTATAGCCTGTGGTCTTAAACTTTTGATCAGCTGATGAACAGCCTATTTCAGTTGAATGGTTGTTTTCAATAAATTACTTTTTCAAAATGCTTTTTGTCTCACTCCCCCTTCTTGGTTTTGCATATTGTAGCGCTACTTAAAAACTCATTACGATCCAAACGTGCAAAATGCAAATTCTAGCAATTTTTCAACTGATCTTAAGATTTTGATCAGGAGTGTGTGTGTAGGAGTGTGTCCTGTTATTTATCTTTCTGTTCATAAAATACAGTAAAATGGGCATACTTCACACACAGTTGCAAATGGTGATTAATCATGACTAATTCATTTTAATCATGACTAATTCATTTGAAGAATATCTTATTCATAATGTATAATTTTAGTTTTAGGATTTTCAACACCAAGGTATTATATTCCGGTTATTCACTTTGTACTGCCTTGAAAGAACTGTTAAACCCACAAACGCTACGTGTAATAATAATAACAATGTGTAATAATAAACATTTGTCTGATCGTTATTTTTCCAGCAAATTCAGCATGGCCCTCAGAGGACTTCATAAAATGGAGGAAAAAGGCATTTTCCATCAGCATTCAGCTCCTAAATTCAACTCTGGCGAGATTTGAGGCTAAACGCAGCTAATAAAACAAGTCAGCATCGTTGTGTGCAGGCTTCCTCTGGCTTGTTTTCGCAAGACAAGAGCAAAACGACTGGAAGGGGCTCCTTGACTAAGATAGATGGCAGCGAACAGGGAGGACACAGAGGCAATGTGCCCTGTGGCATTTACAGAAGAGTCTCTGTGAAAACACTTCCTGTGCGAAAAAGCATTAGCTGTTGTGTAGAATGTCAACACAAAGATCACTCAACAAACATACATTTCATATTCTGGGAGTGTGAGATTTGTATTAGTTTAAAGGGTTTAATCTGGGTAAAAATGCAAAAAATACACCAGAGGATTGTTTCAGTGTTGATAGAAAAGCACTGCTTGTACATTTCAATTTTCCAGCAGCCTTCCCTATCAGATAACAACTGCATCTTTATGAATAATTCACATTTTTTTCTTATCATCCTGATGCAGCTTGTCAGTAATGCCAACTAAACCCCCTTTTAAATGATTTTGTTAACTTTTAGATGGTTAAATAACACACCTGCACATCCTATGTACCCACTCCAGATTGAGCAAAAATGTTTCTTCAATTGGAAAAAAAAAAAAAACGATGAATGCGACGGAGGCCGCAAACGTCTGACAGCCCTTTCCACAACAGATGTTTCTACAGAGGGGTGTCTTCTCTCCGCTGAGCAGTCTCACACATGAGAGACCCCCAAAAGCTGCAGATAAACGTCCAGAAAATCAACATGTAAATTTGTAACTGCCACATCTCAAACTGCCGAGCCCAAACCTTCCTTTAAAGATTGAAACAAACAAACAAAAAACTGTCTACATCCTAGACTCTGCATGCGACAGATGGAATTAGAATTTCAATACTTAAAAAAAAACAATAAAACACAACATTGTTATGTGGTATAGTGAAAAGATAAGTCTCTATTGATCCGGGTTGTGGGCACAAGCTGAACTATTGACAGGAAGACAGAAGACGTTGCAAGGGCGATATGTCACACATTCCGCCTGTTCACTCCATCAATGTGAAAGGGCCGCTTTTTTTCTGCGCTGTATATAATAACACATGTGGTCTTTATTTCCCTCAGATCAATGGTAATGTGCGGGGGGGCCATCAAAGATGGATGCCGTGGATAGGTTAACCTATCGACTGCACAACAGAGACACACCGACCGAGACAAGGGAGCCCGACATGTTTGATGATATCAAGCTAACATAGTTGTACACAGTAGTTGTATTATTTATTATATCAGCATTATTAGATTATTTTCAAAATTACCTTCTACAAAGAAGTACTGGAACCACACTGGGAAAAATTGTGGAGTGTTACGAGAATAAAGTTGTAAAGTGACAAGAAAAAAAATGCAGTATTACCCGAGAAAACTTCTACAGTCACAAGAATGCAGATAAGTCGTAAATTTACAAGAATAAAGACAACAGTAAACATTTTTTGTACAAAGAAAAGTGTGTAATAAAGTTGTATTGTGACACAAATACAGGAAAAAAGCTCAAGGATAACGTCGTAATGTTACAACAATGAAATTGTAAAATTACAAAAAACATTACAAAAAAAAGTCATCATGGTGTCGAAAATAAAGTTGTAATGTTACAAGAATAATGTGGTAAGATTATGAGAAGTCGTACAGTAATAACATAACATTAAAAAAAGAAAAGTCACGGTATAACATTACTAGGCAAAAGTTGTACAGTTAGAAAATAGCACTAGAAAGAAAAGTCTCTAAATTGCAAGGGTGGAAAAACTGGCAACAAATGATTAACATCCACAGCATTATTTCCTTATTTGCCTGTATCTTGACAAGGAAGTAGCGGGTTAAAAGGCCTTTCAATTTGTATACTCATTCTTTCTCAACGAAGCACTCACACACACCGCACGCAACACACGCACACACTCATAGCAATTTATTTATTTGTATTAATGTCGCTTCATTTGTTGTTGCTTAATTTATTGGTATTAATGTTTCTGATGTTCTTATTCATTTTCTTGTGTTTTTCTTTCTTTTTTTGGGAGAATGAACAGAACAAGAATTTCATTGTCTAGCAGAACTACCTGTTTTACTGTGCATATGACAATAAAACTCTTGAATCTTGAATCTCTTGAATCTTCTCAGTAATAAGATCTGTGTGTATATATAGGGTTAGGGTTAGTTTGAGGAAACGCAGTGGTGTGGCCGCTGATGTGAAGCCAGAAGAGGGAAGAAATATTGAGCAGAAATGGAGAAAGAAAAGGTTATTTTGATCGGTAAGTTTAGCTTCACAGCCCTGGCAGATGGCTCTCCACAAGACCAAAGTTATTTGTGTCGCAGTGAGTCAAGTTGTCATGAAGTACGTCGCCGGAAAAGAAGAGAGAAGTTACTGGTGCACTGCAGGTATTTTTTCATTGTCATTAATACAGTGGTACTGTGGCATACGAGTGTCCCAACGAGCGAGTGTTTTTTTTCGAAGCAAACCGTCTCTCTGCAAATTTTTACTTTGAACTGCTAGCTCAAATTTGTGCCAAGAGCTACTAGTTACATATATAACCATAGTTATATAACCAGGATTTTTTAATGTACTTTCAAACGTACTTTTGCCAAAAGTATTTCAGTATGAAGGCTTGTACAGATTACTGTTTGCTTCATCTTGAAAATGTGACTATATATCACAGTCACACCCATGTTTACCCTCACTTGAGGATTTTGAATGGGGGGGGGGGAGGCAGACACAGGTGACCTGGCCCAGATTTAGATCAGGTCAGCCTTGACCTGGGACCACATGCCAGCTTATCGCATGTCCCTTCAAGTGTAAAACCATCACGTATGAAAGTAGAATTTACTCACTGCATATGTGTCATAAACAACTTGTCAAATGTACACAATAGCATTTGAAATGGTTTGGAAAGCACATTAGACAAGATGGTTTGATTAAAGACAGGATATGACTATGATGGAAACCTTATACAGTAGAAGTTGCCATTAATTAAACTGTTCTGTGCTTGAATTCACATTGTAAATGCCCTTTTATGATGCTCCCAGACAGCTACGCTAAGTGAAATTTGCTTTTCAACCAACTCTCCCTGCACATAATGTGCCGATATGATCTCTGTTGCACAGACGTTTCAGCTGAAACTATCAAATTATTCCCAGCCATTATATTACGGGTGCCATGCTACACATTAGCTTAGAAAATACAATAAAATCCAAATATGAAGTCACTGTAGCTGAACTGCAAATTGTACGTTTATAGAATAATACTGCTTGAGGAGACAGTTCTGAGCGTTTATTGTCTAAAGTTGGGTAAAGGGTAATTAATTTGGCTCATTCAGTGTTTTGTTGATGAGAATTGGAATTTATCTTTCTCTCTCCTTCTCGTTCTGACATCCTCGCAGTCGACCCCCCAGTTGTCATTGTCTGAGTGAAAATGGAAATGTGTGGCGTTGGTACAATATCCACATTCTGAGGCCCGGCTCGACATTGTTGCACGACATGCTTGATTGTGCTCCCCGCGTAAAAGGTACAAACGCACGATTAGCACATGTTGACGTTTAAAATGGTTTCTTAAATGTTTCTTCTTTGAGTGATTATTTACAATGCACGCTAAACTTGCATCTTTAAGCTAATACTCTGCACTGGTCTTTTATTAGTAATGCCTCCTCTTCCCATTCTGCCCATTGTGTACTTTGAATTGTGAATTATATACACGCACACACACACACACACATACACAGTACCAGTTAAATGTTTTGAGACACCTACTCATTTAATAGCATGGGCAAGCGTCTCCAGACTTTTGACTGGTACTTTATGTATAAGGATTTACGCAACCGTTAGTTATTGTAAATGAAGACAAATCTGACATTAGCCTTTTTAGGGCAATTAAGGACCTTACTTAAAAGGAAGTAAAGCCAATGGTTTTCTCCCGACCAATAAAAAACAAACTGTGTAATATCATATAATCATAGAAATGTAATAATAATAAATAAGACATAGTATAAAATAAGTAATACTTTAAAATTCATGAAAGAAAAATATATTACACTTTTCTATATACAGTATCTATATATTTTAAAGCTATTTTATGTATTCATGCACAGTTGCCACATGCAATTATATACAATACCAGTCAAACGTTTTTAGACACTTTCGCATCCCATCGAATGAGGACATGTCTCCAAACTTTTGATTGGTACTGTATATATTTTGAGATGGTGTTATGTGTGTGCTGCTTACGTTCACTATGCTGGTATAAAACACTAGCATCACATGTATTCTATTGTATTCTAGTGCACTGTAAAAGAGTAGTGCTGTTGCATAAGACATGAATGCTGATGAAAGACAACTTTATATTATGCGTTATTTGGATGGAACTTGTTTAATAATTTCAGCTTTCACAGGCAGACCACAAGCTCGAGTTCCATTTGTCACCAATGACGCAATGCTGCCATCTTCTGTCCAAATATGTTATTTAACCACTGGCGTTTGTCAAACTTTTTCCTGGCAAAAGAACACTTTTGCACAACAAAAAATGTTCATTTGGACATCTTTTTTTGTCAAAAGCATAGCTGTGTATTCATAACTGGTGTGGCTCAAAGGTTGCAAAAGATTTTTTTCCATGTTGCGACATGAAATTGAGACCCTGCCAGCATTTCTGCCAGCATAGATCATATCAAAGGCCTCTTTGAGACTGCTTGTCAAAGCTGGCATTTTTCTGTTGTTTTTTCCAACTTGCTGTTTTGTAAAACGACACTGACACAGCACTGGAGGATGAAGTCAACCTGGCTATTTTTCACGTTTGGACGTAACGTAAGACGGTGTTGTGTATAAACGACAACTACACAGAATAGGCCAAGGATGTCCGAATGTTTTCCAGCGAGGGCCACTCAGTGAAAAATGAAAGGATGCAAATTTGCCACTTTGATATTTTGTAAAAGGCAAGGCAAGTTTATTTCTAGAGCACAATTCATATACAAGATAATTCAAAGTGCTTTACAGAAAGAAGGGTAAAATCACTTCATAAAAGCATTCCATAAAAACATAAAATCATTCTAAAGTCATTACATAAAATTCCATAAATGATTCCATGAAACAAAAAAAGTTTAACATGAAGAGTGCAGATAAAATAGTTTGAGTTGTTATGCACAGTTGAATAGAAGTGTTTTCAGATTGGATTTGAACATTGCCAATGTTGACGATTGTCGCACATCTTCTGGAAGACTGTTCCAGATATTGGCAGCATAAAACTGAAATGCAGCCTCACCGGGTTTAGTCCTGACTCAGGGCACCCACAGGAGACCACTCCCTGAGCTTCTCAGAGCTTGAGATGCACTGTAAAAAAAGACCATGGAATTGACAGAGTATTTTTGTAAAAATCCTACTTAAAAATACCGTAAAATGGGAAACAGTAAACCAATGTTTAATTCACTGTATTTTTTAGTAGTCTTTCAAACAAAATGTATATGTTAGATTTACAGAAAAAACATGTAGTTATAATCACAATTATTTGTCAAAATTACAAATTCTTGTAATCAAAACAAAGAAATTTAGTAAAGCTCTTTTCAGTATATTTTTGTTAAATTTACATAGTCAATTTGTAATTATTATACTATTTTGTCTGTTATTAGTTTAACCATAATTTGCTTTACAGTTTTTTGCTGTATTTTTACATAAATTATACGATCAACAAAACATAGCGTATAAAATATTTTTCATTATTTTTTTGTATATCATTGCACTGCCTGTTTCTACTGTTTGCTGCATTTTTATATATTGTCTGTCTTCACAAAATATGTTGTACTTCAAAATGATTTGTAATGTATAGAACAAATAGGAAATAAAGGTATTTCACAAACAGCAATTTTATTGTGTAAAAGGCTGTTTTAATTATATGAAAGATGGCAGCAAAAGCAAAAGTGTTGAGTTAGTTTTTGTTGAGTATAGCACTCCCTGTTTTTAAATGTTCTAGCTACATTCTTGTATTTTTGGAAAATAATCAGCCACACTATTCAATAGTCAGTGCTATATAGCTTACCACTGAATTTTAAACTATATCAAAAGTCCTCAGCGCTGCACAGTGGCAGGTGTTTCTCTGCTCTGATTGGATGATTGACTTGTGCTCCAGGTCAGAGCAGTTCACTTCCGGTGGTGACGTCACTAACGAACGAGTCGGGCTGGCGTTGAATCAGAGTCAGTGGTCTTGCGCTATAAGCTGTTCGATGATTATGGCTGATAAACAAGTCTTTTTTTCCTATTTTTGACTGTTCGTGTGAATTTTGCGGGGTTAAAATTCAAGGTACAGCAAACTTGCTTTTCAGTTTTTTGTTTAGGCTTGACGAAAGGCTTGTGACCATTAGCTTGAGAAGCACATGTTTTAAGATAGGCATATGCGCTTAAAATAACTTTAGCTGGATTTTGTGGCAGTAATAGTTTTTGTTGAAAGGTGGCTTAATACTTTGTAGAAATGATAACCTGTGTTTTTTGTAAGAAGACTCTACAAAGTTTTCGGGGGTATGTTTTGCATTGTAGAGTTCATAGGAACCAACCTCGTTGTTAGTTCAAATATGTTGGCGCCAACTGCAAGAGGACATTCAGCACGTATTCTGCTTTTAAGGGTACCTTATATAAAAACGGACAGTTCCTTCTCTGTGGAACTGGGGAGTGCAGGGACCGAAATTAACCTGACACAAGACGCTAAATGCGTGCAAAAACTGTAAAAATCTTGCAGATTTTCCATCTAAAACGAATTATTTTGCGTTTCATCGGGTCAGTTTGGTCACGGGAATAAGGGCGCAATATAATTTGCGAAAACCAAATTGCGCTGGAAAGCACGGTATTACGGCCATGGTGGTTATGAAAGTAGATCTCTCATTGGTCGTGAGACATATTCCCATCCAATCACGATCTGTGTTGCAGCAGATCGTCTGTTGCTGTTGGAAACAAATATGGTGGTCCTGCTGCTGTTTTAGCTGGCGATCTGCAGACTGAACACGATGATTACTAAGTATTTTGCCAAGGCTGACTCATGTCACTCGGAGCGGCACAACAATAACAACCCTCAGAAGAAACAAAAAACAACGGCCGATGAATTGGATAAGCCCGCGGTTTCTCAGTTGGCCTCAACCTCAGCAAGCCCCTCCACAGGCACCAGTGACAGTTCCTGGACGCCGACGGTGAGTGATGGACGACAGCTGCCACCAAAACCTGGTGCATCTCATGTCACCATAACCAGCTCGTTAAAAACAGTTCGGAAGTGGATGAAAGAATTGAACACGGACATTGGTTATAAAGTCAAGGACGGCGATTGTGTTTACGAAATTTGGTGTGAGGTGTGCACGGAACATGGTACTGGTTCAGATCATGGGTCGGCTCTTGTGAGTGGTAGCAACAGGGTGAAAAAGGAGGCAATACAGCAACACATTAAATCAACACTTCACCAACGGTCGTTAGCAACCAGGCATTCCAAATATTTGGAAGCAAACAAGAAACCAACTCCAATTGAAGACGGCATTAAAAGGGCTGATGAAAAAACATTGGAAAAAATTGACAGTTTTTTTTTGCCTGAAAATTGCTTCTTAGATGAGCAATTTGCTTGTAAAGCTAAAATCTACAAGCAACAAATTGCTTCCACTGGATTTTGGCAATTTCTACTACTGGAGTGTTTGCAGTGTGGTGAAATTGTCCTTGTTTTAATACAGAATGACAGAGCTGTGTATTTTGTGATGGATGTACAGCACATGTGTCAAACTCGTGCCCTGACGGGCCGACGCGCTGCAGGTTTTCTCTCCAACTAGTTTCTTCAGTAGGTGATTTAATTGATGAGCTCCTTCCCTCAAACTGAAGGTGTTGATCATTAAAATCACCTGCTTTAGTGACTGGCTGAAAAGAAAACCTGCAGTGTCTCGGCCCTCCATGGCACGAGTTTGACACCCCTGATGTACAGAAAGCTGATTACCATTCTGAATATCATCTATACTCCGTGACAAAGGACGGTCCTAGGTTTCAGTGTGTTAACATTGATGACATACTGTAGTTCCAAGTTATCCATTGATATCATATATTCTTAATGTGTAGTAACAGTGTAGTAACAGTGTAGTAACACAGTAAATTGAAGCTGCCATTATGGAGGTTCTACCAGATCAACCAGCAGGAAAAGACACCTTAGAAGAGCATCTTCACTCCCTTGGAGTGGAGACGAATGATGATCTGAGATTCATTAGAGAGGATGATTTGCTGTCAGCTTTGAGACCTGTACAAGCAAGAAAACTTCTTGCTGCTTGGAAGCTAAGCTATAAGTCACACATCACAGCAAATGTACTACTATAACACACTTAGTGTATCAGTTGTTTCTAAACCATATTAGTGTTTTTTAAACTTGGTTTGCTTTTGCAGACCAGACTCCTGAGAACAGCTCCTCATCTCTGGAGGCCTCACCAGCACTCTCTTTATCCTTAACATCGGAGTCACCCAGAAGCTCGACATCCTCCTCCTCCAGTAGCCCATGCAGGACCTGATGTGCACTAGGAGGATTTTCAAATACCATGGAGTAAATTTCCAGAGGAACTGATGCAGTCTTTGGAGAGGGAGAAAAGACCCAGTCCAAGATTAAGGAGGAAGATGGTCCGCATTGTGGTTTGTGAGATGCTTCAAAAAAAGCTCTCGCTTAGGAAAAAGACATTCTACTGAAGTTGCCCAAAAAATGGTGGCAAAATATCCCAAATCTCTGCAGTATGTGATAGAAGGAGATGTTGTTGGGCTGGGCTACCATTCTCTGGTAAAACAGCTGCAAAACAGGATTGAGAATGAAAAGCGATTGTTTTTGCAATGTTCTGCTATGTGGAAGACACATGCCTAGCGGAGGAAGTCCAAATGGAACAAGTGCCCCTGACCCCAGCTGTTGTTGTACGTGGTAAGTAAATTCAAAGTTTTATATTTGATCTCTATGTATGTTACGTTATGGTCAAGGTTCTACATAGGTTTGACTTAACTTTGACTTAACTATAATAGACGCATTTTTGATTCATTTATTTTAATTATTCTTTATTGTTGTTTAGGACAGTCCTGCTATTCCTCAAGAAGGTTCATGCTGAGTTTGGATCGCAAAATTGTACACGACATTTCCTCCTTCATTTCTGCAGTCTGCCTGATGGGAGCTACAATTGCTTCAATATCCATTATCCAATAGAGCTGGCTTCAACACTGGACTTTGTGCAGAGGTAAGTTGTTTATATATATATATATATATATATATATATATATATATATATATATATATATAAAAATCAAGCACCTAGGCATGCAGACAGTTTTGACAAACATTTGTGAAAGAATTGGCTGCTGTCAGGAGCTCAGTGAATTCCAGCGTGGAACTGTCATAGGATGCCACCTGTGCAACAAATTCAGTCGTGAAATGTCCTAGCTCCTAAATATTCACAGTCAACTGCTTTAATATAACAAAGCTTTAATATAAGAAAATGGAAGAGTTTGGGAACAACAGCAACTCATCCACAAAGTGGTAGCCCATCTAAACTAACGGAGAGGGGTCAGCGGATGCTGAGGCGCATAGTGCAAAGAGGTCGCAGACTTTCTGCACAGTCAATTGCTACAGAGTTCCAAACTTCATGTGGCCTTCAGATCAGCCCAAGTACAGTACGCAGAGAGCTTCATGGAACGAGTTTCCATGGCTGAGCAGCTGCATCCAAGCCATACATCACCAAGTGCAATGCAAAGCGCCCGATACAGTGGTGTAAAGCACGACGCCACTGGACTATACAGTAGAGCAGTGGGGATGCATTCTCTGGAGTGATGAATCACGCTTTTCCGTCTGGCAATCTGATGGACGAGTCTGGGTTCGGAGGTTTCCAGGAGAACGGTACATTTCGGACTGCATTGTGCCAAGTGTGAAATTTGATGGAGGAGGAATTATGGTGTGGCGTTGTTTTTCAGGAGTTGGGCTTGGCCCCTTAGTTGCAGTGAAAGTAACTTTGAATGCTTAAGGATACCAAAACATTCCATGCTCCCAACCTTGTGGGAACAGTTTGGAGTGGGCCCCTTCCTCTTCTAACATGACTGTGCACCAGTGCACAAAGCAAGGTCCATAAAGACATGGATGACAGAGTCTGGTGTGGATGAATGTGACTGGCCTGCACAGAGTCCTGACCTGAACCCGATAGAACACCTTTGGGATTAATTAGAGTGGAGACTGAGAGCCAGGCCTTCTCGACCAACATCAGTGTGTGACCTCACCAAGGCGCTTTTGGAAGAATGGTCAAAAATTCCTATAAACACACTCATCAACCTTGTGGACAGCCTTCCCAGAAGAGTTGAAGCTGTAATAGCTGCAAAAGGTGGACCAACATCATATTGAACCCTATGGGTTAGGAATGGGATGGCACTTCGTGTTCATATGTGAGTCAAGGCAGGTGAGCAAATACTTTTGGTAATAGTATATCCCCCCTGTATATATATATATATGGGCCAGATAGGACAGACCAAGCGGTAATGACTGGAACGGATAACGACAACGAGAAAATCCTCCGGAGATGCACATGCGGATGGGAGAAAGTGAGGTCACACAGGGGCCTACACATCCATCAGGGGCGGATGAAATGTAGAAAGCAGACAGACCAGCATCCTCGCACTGCACAAGCAGATCAGACAATAGGGACCCAAAGGCAGGTTTGCAACCACAGCGCTGCAGGACCCAACAGTGCTGGGATGTCTGAGGTGGCGGAAGGTAGCCCTGTCAGGGAGGTGGACCCCAGCGGAGACGAGAGCCCGTCCGAAAGTACAACCCACAAAACCAGAAGCAAAGGAGTCAGCATGCCCTGTAAGATCAAGTGGCCAAAGGCTAGCTACCGGGCAGGCTGGCAGAAGCTTGATGCAGAGTTGAGTCATTTGTTGGAATTGACACTGCGAGGAGGAGTCGAGAGCAAGCTCAACATGTTTGGCGAGATTATCTTTGAAGAATGCAAGGAGAGGTTCGGCGAGATCAAAAAGAGGCAGTCCACAGCCCCAGGGAAAGGAAGAAGGGAGAGTGACATCGAGCAGCTTGTCAGAGACAGGCGGCAGCCTCGCCGGAACTGGCGGAAAGCTACACCTGAGGAGAAAGCTGGCCTTAAGGAGCTGTGGGACGAGCTCAGGCAAAAGCTCGCCAGGCTGCGCAGAGTGGAGAGGATCAGAAGGAGGAAGAAGAGAGAGAAAGAGAGAACCAGCTTTTTTTTTGAAGACCCCTTCAAGTACGCTCGGCAGTTGCTGGATGAGAAGCAGAGCGGGAAGCTAGATGCCTCCAAGGAGGAGCTGGAGAGTTACATCAAGAGCCAGTACAGTGACAACAGACAAGCCATCCCGCTCGGCTCCCCAGGACATGTCCCACGCCCAAACCCACCAGCAACACAGTTTGACACCTCCCCACCCAAGTTGCGGGAAGTGGAGGATGTCATCAGGAAGGCAAGGTCAGCGTCAACCCCGGGCCAAACGGGCTCCCGTATAAGCTGTACAAGAACTGCCCCCAAGTGGTGAGGATACTGTGGAGACTCATGAGGACAGCTTGGAGGAGCCAGCAAGTGCCAACAAAGTGGCAGCAAGCAATTGGTGTATTCATACCAAAAGAGGAAAACTCCAGTACCATCAGCCAGTTTAGAAGCATTGCCCTGCTCAACGTGGAGGGGAAGATATTCTTCTCCATCCTGGCCAGGAGAATGACCAACTTCCTCATGGCAAATGATTACATCGACACAAGCTGCCAGAAGGCTGGAATCCCTGGTTTCCCTGGATGCATTGAGCACTCCTCCATGATTTGGGAACAAATCCAGCAGGCAAAGAGGGAAAAGCGGGACCTGCATGTTTTGTGGCTAGATCTCGCCAACGCATACGGTTCAGTGCCGCATAAGTTGATAGACTTCGCCTTGGACTTCTTCCATGTTCCAGAGTGTGTAAAGAACATCATCACCAGATACTTTGACAACCTGCACATGTGCTTTCCGCTGGAAGGCTGCACAACTGGATGGCAACGGCTAGAACGAGGAATCGCCATGGGATGTGCCATCTCCCCAACCCTGTTTGTGACAGCCTTCGAAGTCATCCTCAGAGGGGCCAGGCAGGTCGTTGGAGGGATCAGGCTACCATCAGGGGAGAGGCTCCCACCACTAAGGACCTACATGGACGACATCACGACCATCCTTCAGACGGCGCCATGTACAACACTATCCTTGAGCGTTTTGATGAGCTGATCACGTGGGCGAGAATGAAGGTAAAGGCAGCAAAATCAAGAAGTCTGTCAATAAGGAAAGGAGTCCCCCAAGTCAAGACCACCTTTGTGGCGGGAGGAGAGCCAATTCACAGCTTGCTGAAAAGCCACTCAAGAGCCTGGGGAGGCAGTACACTGCGGACTTGTCTGACAGACAGATGGGAAAGCAGGCCAAACAACAACTTGCTGAGGGGCTGGCAAGGATAGACCAAAGCCAGCTGCCAGGGAAGCACAAGGTGTGGTGCTACCAGCACACACTATACCAACGTGTGATGTGGCCACTTAAGATCTGCGAGGTCCCCATTTCAGAGGTCAGCAAGATGGACAGCCTAACCAACAGATACATCAGGAAGTGGATGGGATTACCTCGCTGCTTCTCAGATGCAGGCCTCTTTGGATGGAACATGCTGGAGCTCCCTTTGAAATCCATCAGTCTCGGGTACAAGCAGGAGAAGGCACGCCTTCTACTTGAGATGAAGGACTCTGCTGACCATCTAATAAGGAGTGCAAAAGTCCCAATCCGCACAGGCCGTAAATGGAAAGCACCTGCCAAGGTAGAGAACGCCATCTCCAGCCTGCAACACAAAGAGGTGATGGGGTCAACCCAGACAGGTCGCACTGGCCTAGGCTGGGCAGCGCCACGACAGTTCTGGTCCAAAGCTACCATGAGGCAGAGGAAGACCATGGTGGTGGACGAAGTCACCAGGGTGGAGCAGGAGCACTTCCATATAAAGGCAATATCCCAGGGCAGTCAAGGAGCTTGGACACGATGGGAGGCTACCGTGCAGAGGCGCATCAGCTGGGCAGACATTTGGAGGACACCACAGAGCAGACTAAGCTTCCTGATCAAAGCAGCCTACGACACCCTCCCATGCCCCCGGAACCTCACTCAGTGGTTCGGGAGTAAGGTAGACTGTCCGCTGTGCAGTACCACCAAGGCTAGCCTCCAGCACATCCTATCAGGATGCAAGGTGGCGTTGACCCAGGGACGGTTTAGGTGGCGCCACGACCAGGTGCTAGCCAAGTTGGCAGAGCACCTTGAAAGATGCAGGGTGGCTGCAAACCACACCCAGACAAAAGTAAGGCCGGCGCTAGCTGCTTTCATCAAGCCAGGCGAAATGCGCAGAGCACCCACGCAGGGAGTTACCATCCTGAGACCAGGCAAGGAGTGGCAAATGCTGGTGGATCTCAGAAGACAACTGGTGTTCCCGAGAGAGATCATAACAACTACTCTCAGACCAGACATTATCATGTGGTCTGCAGTGGAGAGATCAGTCCACTTGATCGAGCTAACCATCCCCTGGGAAGAAGGCATGACAGCAGCCCACGAGAGGAAACACCTCAAATACTCCGAGCTGGCGGCGGAGTGCCGAGAGGCTGGCTGGAGAGCCAGGGTACACCCCGTGGAGGTTGGAAGCAGGGGCTTTGTTGGCAAGACGGCAG
Organism: Dunckerocampus dactyliophorus; assembly: GCF_027744805.1. Classification (NCBI taxonomy): domain Eukaryota; kingdom Metazoa; phylum Chordata; class Actinopteri; order Syngnathiformes; family Syngnathidae; genus Dunckerocampus; species Dunckerocampus dactyliophorus. The sequence goes on along the minus strand of NC_072832.1, from coordinate 33,513 downwards.
TCCAACTGCTCCGCAGATGACAGGGACAAGCCTGCGGAAAGCGTTGAAGGAGCTGGGAGAGGAGGCTGAGAAGGCGAGCTACTGGCTGTGGCTTCGGAGGAAGGAAAAAGGATGGGGGCTAACACCCCCTTGAGGGCAGCTGCAGGGAGTAGCGGGGAGACGCCACTGCCCCCCCGCCGGGAGATGTACTGGTATAGGGGGCGAAACATCTGTGAACGGCGGCCTCCAGCTGACGACCCTGCAGCTGCCCGCATTGGCACCGGAGGAGGTGCGACAGGCCGGAAGGTCGAAGCAGGAACCAACAGCTGACCTGTGCAACGATCCCCCCTGTGTATATATAATGGTCTTGATTTTTTTTTTTTTTTTGCACGTTTGTTGCACTTACTGTATATGTTTCATATCATCAAATAAATGTAAATATTAGTCAATGACAACACAACAGAACACAACGGAATAAACTTTTTATTATTAAGGGAGTAAAAAAAATCCAATTCTACATGACCCTGTGTGAAATAGTGATTGTTCCCCAACCTCTGTTAAAACATAACTGAGATTGAGATCTATCTGTGGAAAAGATAGATCTGTGACAGTGTTGGCCTCTTCCTGATTTCTTTTTTTTTCATATCAAATACATTTAATTATTAGTCAGTCTATGACAACACAACTGAACACATAATGTAGTTTGATGAAACTGGAAAAGGTCATAAAGCCATTGAGCGCAGTGATGACTCATCCAACAGGTCAAAAGACCCCACAACTACATCCAAAAACTACAGGCCTCACTTGCCTCAGTTAAGGTCAGTGTTTATGACTCCACCATAAGAAAGTCACTGGGCAAAAATGGCCTGCATGGCAGAGTTCCAAGACCAAAACCACTGCTGAAGAAAAAGAACATTAAGGCTCATCTCAATTTTGCCAGAAAACATCTTGATGATTGTGGCTGGAGTCCCAAAGCTTTAGAAATGGCTTTATGACCTTTTCCAGTTTCATCAAACTACATTATGTGTTCAGTTTTGTTGTCATTGACTGACTAATAATTAAATGTGTTTGTTGTGGGGAAAAAAAGAAAGAAATCAAGAAGGGGGCAAACACTGTCACACCATCGTGTGTGTTTATATATATGTATACACTGCTCAAAAAAATTTGAGGAACACATCGAAAACACATCAGATCTAAACTGGGGGAAAAATGATCTTGAATATCTTTCCTGATAATAAGTGGGTGATGTATTAGTAACTAAATGATGCTACATAATTTGATAGAAATGAAAACGATAACCCTATAGAGGGGGGAAATCAAAGACACCCTAAAAATGAAAGTGAAAAAATGATGCAGCACGCTGGTCCATTTTGCTAAAATGTCATTGTAGCAACTCAAAATGATTCTCAGTAGTTTGTGTGGCCCCCACGTGCTTGTACGCATGCCTGACAACGTCGGGGCATGCTCCTAATGAGACTACGGATGGTGTGCTGGGGGATAAGTTTGAATGTTGACCAGTAAAGGAAAAAAAAATAGGGAAAAATAATAATAATGTTGACCAGTAGAGGGCACTGCGGACTGCGGATAACAGTTGTACAGCACTACTAGGCTTGTTATTATCATGGTTCATGGTTTTAATTCATCCTGAACATGCATGAGTCAAACAGTAGCACATCACATAGTACAATTCACAATTTTGCATGTCCAAAAAGGAGTAGGAAGAAGCAAAGCTTATTTAATCCTATGCCTCATCAGCTTCACATCAGTTGCAATACATTTATTCACCTCTTGTTCTTCCAAGTGTACTTTTTAGGTCTACATGACAATGTAGTGCAATCATAGCCAAGGTTTTTACTTACTAAAAGGAAGCTAGAGGCTAAATAATAACTGATAGAATATATCCACGACCCACAGAATAAAGGTGTGCTAGTAATGTCTTACGTGTTAGGTTTGTTTCATTTTGGTGTTGTCACCTTTTGACCTGTGTGCTTCTCTGTAGATCCCTTCACTCCTTGAGTGGGCGGCGCCACGAGGCACACCTGTAGCCACTTGGTCATCAAGGGCTCTTAAGCCACATGGCTGCAGGAGGAGGACGTGGGATTGTACTACTGGTTTGCATGCTGCCTGTGATACACCAGTTTGTTTGCTCCTGTGCTCTTTGCCTTAAGATTGCTGTGTCCTTTCAAGGTCTGTTCCACGTGCTCCTTGCCTCCTGTGACGCCGTCTGCTCATCAGTGAGTTGTTTCCTTTTTCCACGGTGCCTTTTTGTTTTACTACCTTAGTTGCACCGTTCTACCTCAGTTTGGACTCAGAAGTTTTTGCTATTTGTTTGTACTTGGTTCCTGTTCAACAAGATTAAAGATATTATTTTTACCTGGATTGTGTCTGGCTCTGCATATTGGGATCTCTGCCTGACTGCACGTAACATTACGCTTGTTTTTAATATTTTACTTTTTATACGGCAGAGTGTCATTACAGCTTTAGTTCATCAGGAAGTGACGGGAAGTGACGGTGTTTCGAGAGAGTTGGGAAGTGTGTTTATGTTGGCGTGGATGTAAAGTCCTGCAGTGTTCTCCGCTGTTAATAAAGCGATTAAAGTGCATCGGCGACGTGAGTCTCTCCTTCCCCACAACAAGCGGTATTACAGTATTGACCAGTCCATATTGTCTCACACCAGGAAATAAACGGTATCACTTGTTACAGGCATTGCCTGGACAGCTATGTAGTGGGGCTTGTTAACCTTTGCCTTGTGGGCAAGCAGGAAGGAGAGACGATGCTGAGAGATGTGTGTGTTCTGAGCTACTGTCTGGTGGCTGCGTTCAATAAATAAAGTTGACTTTGATGGATTTGTGGATGAGGATTGATCAAAAATAACGTAAGTACATTCTAAAATACTTCAATTAAGTACAACCGAACTCAGTTTTGCTCCCGCTGCCGCATGCATGCTAGCGTATGTTTTTTTATTGTAGCGTCGCTGGGAGCACGTCCTGTTCCCAGCCTACTTTGCGGTAATGTTTTGGTGCAAATGCTCTTAAAGTTACATGTTTGACCAGGAAATAGCAAGCTCAAAAGTGTCATGAACGGCAAAAACCGTGATACAGGAATCCAAAATGCAGAGTCAAATACGTGAAACAGAAAAAGTCTTTAATACAAAAAAGGTACAAAAACAACACAAGAAAGACAAAGTACAACAAAAATACCTCCGGACCTAGTCGCGGGAAATAGGAACAAAAAACACTGCTAGCACGGAAAGCTGAGCAGGGAAAAATACAGGCATGTAACGAAAAGAGCTGCTAACAAAAACTAGCAGAAGTACCGAAAATACAACTACTGCTGAGAACGTCAAGCAGGTAGGTAGGTACTTACAGGTGAGATGAGCGTGGGTCAGAAAGCCAAAAACACAATGCACGAGAACAAGCTGGAAGGAGTTTAACAGGGTGTAGCAAAGGGACAATCTGGCACTGAACCTAGCATTGCACACCGCTTAAATAGCACTCCCTAATAAGGCACAGGTGAGGATGATCAGCTCATCAGGAGTGTCAGGGATGTGCTGCAAGGGAAGACAGAGATGGCAGCACCGCAGCACACAATCCTGACAGTATCCCCCCTTTTATAAGACGCCCGCTGGCGGCATACCAGGTTTATTGGGGTGGACGGAGTGGAAGTCGGAAATGAGTGAGGGATCCAGGATACGGGAGCAGGCGACCCAGGAGCGCTCTTCTGGTCCATATCCTTTCCAGTTGACCATATACTGCACCCCCCTCCCTCTCTTTCTCGAATCTAATAGGGCTCTCACCGTGTACGCAGGCTGGCCGTCAATGATGCGGGGCGGGGGTGGAGCCTCGACCGAAGGGCACAGTGGGCTGGTAGCGACAGGCTTGATGCAGGAGACGTGGAAGACTGGGTGGACTTTAAGAGCTGGCGGGAGCTTCAGCTTGACGGCTGACCTGTTGATTATAGCCTCAATCTTGTACGGACCCACGAACCTTGGGGCCAGCTTCTGAGAGGTCCCTGCAAGTGGGAGATCTTTCGAGGAAAGCCATACCTCCATCCCGGGCTGGTAGTTAGGTGCGGGCATGCGGTGTCTGTCGTAGGTGTATGTGAACTGCCGGGACAGTGATTTCTGCTTCCTGGGAGGGGAAAAGCGGGGGTTGGTAACCAAACACAGTCTTGAAAGGAGACATACCTGTCGCCGAGCAGGGTAATGAGTTGTGGGCGTATTCGATCCAGGGGAGGTGGGTCGACCAGGAGGAGGGGTGCCGGTGACAGACGCATCTAAGTGCTGCTTCCAGGTCCTGATTAGCCCGCTCCGTCTGGCCGTTGGACTGTGGGTGGTATCCTGAAGAAAGACTTACGGTCGCCCCAATGATCAGCTCATCAGGAGTGTCAGGGATGTGCTGCAAGGGAAGACAGAGAGATGGCAGTACCGCACCACACAATCCTGACAAAAAGAAGACGTGTTTTTTATGTGTATGTGTAATTTGGCCGCTATATGCGGTCAGATATTGACCAAGGGAGACAAAATGGGTGGCCGCTGGCCGCGTTGGACAGGTGACTGCTATACACAGGGTCTATAACATGTAAATTTGCTGCGGGGGATTTTTCAGTGGCTGCTATAGGCAGGTGGCCGTTCTATAAAGGTGGCCACTAAGATAGGTTTGACATAGAAAATGGATGGATATATATATATATATACTGTATATATATACATACATACATACACACATACACACATACATACACACACACCCCCCCACACACACACTAGGTCCCCGACTTGAGAACATTCGGAGATACGAACGCAAGCTGACTGGTCTATATTTTCATGTATTTTGCCTTGTATCCATATTTATACTGCTACATGCTTGACCAGTAGAGGGCACTGTGGCACTGCGAATGGGAGCAACAAGTAGAGGAAGACCAAGGGGAGGAGAAGTGAAGAAAAGCTAAGTTGTAGCTGTACGATGCAACCCGGACAGAGCGTGTGATTAAAGTTTATGAAGAGTTAATAGGCCTGCTTAAATCTACACCACCCACAGAACACTACCTCTTTTAGAAGAGTCTAACGACGACAATTTTTCCTTTTTACAATAACTCCTCCTCCTCCACCACAACTACCACCAACGACGTATGCTGGACCACTCCTCTTCAAAGGTAAATAACATTTATTGTTACATATTATTATATCATTTTTATTATTGTTTTTTTTCATTAATTATCCTCGTTTAATATTACTACATTCAAACTCATATTTACATACATACGCATATATGTACAGTATATATGTATACACGTACATGTAGTACCTATATAATTGGTAAAGTACCTTTTGTTGGACTTACGAACAAATCGACTTGCGAACGGTCCTTTGGAACCAATTGTGTTCGTAAGTTGGGGACCTAGTGTATGTATGTATATATATATATATATATATATATATATATATATATATATATATATATATATATATACACATATGTGTAACAGATGCCAGCCTGTGAGGCTGTGCTGTGCAAGTGTACGTTGGTAAACCTCACTCCCTCTGCCTTAAGTGCTGCGCTGAACACACGGTCGACAGTCCAGGCTTTTGGCCATGTGGTCAGCGCTCTCGCCTCCCATTGCGAAGGACTGGTGTTCGAGTCCTGGTGCGGGTGGTGCGAAACAGGGCGGGTTACATATATATACAGGGTCAGGCAAAATGATCTGACATATTTGTAGGTTAAATAAAAGGCAAATAAAGTAAAGAAACAACAATGTGTTTTTATTTTCGAAAAGTACTTATAATGCCATTCTGTTTCATTATGTTTTAAAAATTAAATCAGTCAAATGGGATCTATTATTGTCCACACACTCAATGCAGATCCAGTAGCTCTGAAGTTGGTAACCCATAACAAGATCGTGTTTCCAGCTGGTACAGGATCATGTCTACCAAGATTGAAGTGCAAACGGAACGCTCGTTGTGTTGCAGTTACAGATTTGTTTGTTTTGATAAATGTTTCCACAATGAAAGCACAATGCTCACCAGTCCAATTCATGGCAGCAACTGAAAAAGAAATGAAAAACAATGGCATTATAAAGAAACAAAGCAAAATGGCATTATATGAAAAAATGGCATTATATGTACTTTTCGAAAATAAAAACACTTTTTTGTTTCATTACTTTATTTGCCTTTTATTTAACCTACAAATGTGTCAGATCATTTTGGCTGACACTTTATATATGATGCCTAAATTGTAAAAGATGCAAAGCGGCAGGACAGTAGGATATTTAATAGTCTAATTGAGGGGTGACATTTTAAACAATATATGTAGCATTCTTTGACGACTCCATTAAAGTGCAAGAGGGGCCGTTTACAATGTGAGGAAATGACGTAGCAATGTTGTGAATTGCTAATAAGATTGCACGCGCGCGCACGCACGCACGCACGCACGCACGCCCCGACCGACCGACACATCTTCTCAGGAATACACTTAAAAGAACTCATTCATGTCCTCACACTTTTGGACTCGGTAAGTTTGCAGCATTCGCTTCCATGTTAAATAACAGATGTTGTTTCTGGTAGGCTTTAAGATGTATTAGCTATGTAGTTAGCTAGCTGACGACGCCCCCACAATGTTAGTTTGTTAAAACATTTTTTAAAAATACCATTGTGTGTTATCCTTGTGAGGTGAGATCGTAGTTGAGGTCGGTAATGACCACAAGTTGGCAAAATCTCTCCGTCTGGGTGATCTTTTGCTGCACGGATAAGAACACAAGAGGTTAGCCATATATGCTAGCATGGCTGCGTCTTTCGCTTGCTAACATTTTACCAAGCGATGCACTACAAGAGACTTGTCTCTTTATTATATTAATTGAAGACATGTTGTCGGACACACACACACACACACACACACACACACACACACACACACACACACACACACACACATTTATGTCGTGGTTAAAACTTATTAAATGCGTGTTGCTGCGTTCTCAGTGTTTAATGCTAATAATGTTTAGAAGCTCGGGCTACTCGGGTAACTTTTTACCATGTAATTTTTTGACCTTGTAAAAAGTTATCCGACTAGCCCGAGCTCCATATTTACGCTCTTCAAGATTTTAAGTGTTTCGTAAGAAAGGATTTTGTAACATGGTCATCTAACAAGTCTTGGAAGGGTGCCAAATTTAGTCTCCATTGATGACAACCGAACATACCACGGAACCGGCTATTAGGGGATCAGCCGGATCACTTCCATCCTTTTTATAGATGCATTTTCGTTACAAGCCATCCGTGTTTTCTCCACTTTGTAGTTAAAAACCACCATGGACCTCCACAAAATCATCCACGGTGCGTTGCACGATTTTATTCAGACTTACATTCCCGATGCAGACCTCAGGTAAGCGCAGCCCCACGTTTTATTGCTTCATTTCAAACGTGTGCTCTTGTCAGTGACAGTCAAGACGATAACATCTCGTGTGTGCTTGGAAGCAGCACTCTGGATGACGTCCTCCTGTCCTACATCACTGGAGTTCTGGAAGATTTGGGCTCCCAGCAGAGTGTGGAGGAGAACTTTGACGTGGAGGTCTTTGCTGAGATGTTGGAGGCATACATACCGGGGTTTGCAGAAATTGACAGGTAAGTAAAAATGATGATCAAGTGCTACAAAGGGGCCCAACAACTCAAGGACATCAGCATTTGACCCGAGCTAGCCAACCCTGAGGACTGGTACCACATTATGTAAGCATGTTCTTCAAAATTCCATACATTGTGCCAAACTATCTCAAACCTTGAACAGTAGAGGCGGCCATCTTGACAATACTGTAGTAATGGTACTTTGCTATCAACAAAGCTACTTGTAGTGGTAATGGTTTAATTCATTTTGAACATGCATACAAGTCACATAGTGCAATTCACAGTTCCACATGTCCAAAAAGGAGTAGGAAGAAGGAAAACTTATTTAATCCTACTCCTCAAGGATGAGTGGTTAGACATAGCATTGTATTTACATAGTGGTTCAGGTGTCTTCTCCCTTGTACTTTGCAAACATCAACTGCTTGGACTGTTTCTTAAAATGGCTCATTTTAGTGCATTGTTTGAGTTCCTTACTCTATTTGTTCCATAATTTCATGCCACAGGTGCTGGCGTTTCAGGTGATAAGGTTTTTTGTGTGCTCCATGGTTCCCCCCCAGAAATCCTTCTTTATGATACAGGCGGCGTAAAAATAAGTTGACACTTGTTCATCGTAACGTTTATTTCTAGAGCACTTTGCACAGAAAGTCACAAAGTTGAAAGTGTAATGAAATGAATAGAAACAAAAGTGCAATAGAAACATACGGTGCAGTTGGTTTCTCACCGCCCTGAATAAATTAGGAGTTAAACATTAGAACATATACATATAGTAATAGTACTTTTTTTTATTTCGAGTGACAAATGAGCGTTTTCATGTTGTAGTGTCAAAGTGTGTGAAATGATGTTCAGCCTGGCGTCCACACTCGCCACAGCAAGGACTTCAGGTACCGTTTGTGCAATGGCTTACTACTTTGTGTCACTTGCACGGCTACTGTTTGCATGTTTGTGTTTGTTCTAGCTGATGGAGAAAACAGTGTGCCAAAGTCAGAGGACAGCTCACTCAAACTCACCTCTCACCTACCAAGTTGTCCACCTGGAAGTGACATGCAGTGCCTACAAACACAGACAGAGGGCGCCACAGCCAAGGTAATGGTTTGCTGGGTGGAAAGAACTCTTTAAGAATAAGAATGATTCGTGTGTGTTTGCAGCTCCCAGCGTCAGAGTGGGAATCTCAAGAGCAGCACCTTCTGGAGATGTTCCCCAAGTGTAGCTTGTCCGAGGCCCGCAGTGCCCTGTCTATTGCAAAAGGAGACATGGAGGAAGCTGTTCGCCTTATCATCGAGGGAGATGTCCAACTCAGCCCCTCTCCACTTAACGTATTCTTGTGTTTTCTTTGTCAACGCGACTACGCTCTGCTTGTTTATAAAAATAACTGGACTCTTTTGTGGCTTCAGGTAAATCAAGGAAAGAATATCTCCTCAGTGGCAGACCAGAAACTGAAAGAAAGCATCTTGGAGAAGTGAGTAAGAAGGATAATAACCAAAGGGGGCAAGAATGGTGGTAGCTTTTAGACATAGCCTTCTAACGTATTTCCTCAGATAGATCCCTGGACTCATTAGTCATTGCGGGTTTGATCCTCCGTCCTCCGATCCTCCGTGCCTTGGAGGTGGAAAAGGGCTATGCAGTGTACAAGTGAAAGACCATTTATGTCCTTCTCGTGGTTTTGTTGCCACTAGTTGCTAGGCAGAATTCACCTCTCAAGCTCTCCAGCTTTGGCCAGATGGCTGTGCTGCCGCCACCACACAGCCAGTACAGAAAGGACAGGAAGAGTCGGCAGGAACACAGTCGATTAGTCCAAAAACAGCACTTGGGTATTAAAAGAGAATAGTTTTGCTATTGAACGACAACTTTGTATTAAATATAAAACTATATGTAGATACAATAGCAAGCTTTTTGCACCACGGCGCCACCTGCTGTTCACATTCATGCCTCTGTCTCTGCAGGTACATGCTGGTTGACCGAGAAGAGGACAACAAAACACATCGACCCGTCGCCCCCAAAGACGTAAGTCCTTGTCATGGTAACGTAGCTTCCACTCCTCACTCTGCCCTCCGACCCTGCAGGCTCCCAAAAAGCTTGTCCGTTACCACAGCAACCAGGTGGTGACCACCAAGGGCGAACGCTACCAGGTAGTAAAGAAGAACGAGACGGAAGACATGAAGAAGACGTACGTCAACCTCAAGCCGGCTCGGAAATACAGATTTCATTGACGAGCGCAACTCATGTTTACGTCTTGTCGTTTTTTTTTGTTTTTTTTTCTTTTCTTTTCTTTTTGGGTTTGGTCTGAATTGGACTAAAGTAAGCGAGTGAGTTTGTAGATTATTTTCACAAATTAATTTTGGTTCATACGTTTATTATGATTATTATTGTGATTTCAGCATTTATGTTATTTTGTATTCTCATGAATTTCCATGGTTTCATGGGTGTTAAAATGAATTCTAGTGGTGCTTTATTTATTTATTTATTTTTATTATTATTCTCAACTGCTTGTACATATGACATCAATGTTTGTTTGTTTGTTTTTTTTGTGTGTTGGGACTATTTGCTGTGCTGCCAAATGCTTTTATTTTTATTCTTTGATGGTTTGCACTTTAGAGTCCCTCAAGAGAAATCATGTTGTGTACTGTGCATACTTTTTCTAGATTTGAGGGTTTATTTATTACAACTTTTCTATGACTGCATATCACTCCCATGAAAGGACATTCATATACTGTAAGCTTGACGACCCTCAAAGTACCATTTTTATCACGTATTTATGATATCAACGCTTCAAATCGCAGTCTCGGGTGTGCGCTGTGGCGAAGTGGTCCTTTTATTATTCATTTGTATTTTTGGGGGAATTATTTTGGTGTGATTGGTGGTTTTATTCCTAAAATATGTATATATTTTTCTGTGTTTTTATTTGATATTTGGAGTGCACTGTAGGCCACCGTTATGGACGATGTGTTGTTACTGGATATTTCCATGAGTAATTCAGTCATGAACAACAAACGGTGACTGACTGATATGATGGTGTTACTGTAAAGCAGGGGTGGGCAACCTGCGGGCATCTGTGGCCCGCTGGGGCATTTTATCTAGCCTGCCCTGCAATTGGGGAAAAACAAAACCTCAAAATTGACTTTGTATCTTTGCGTCAATTTAGTATGACCCTCAAAGGACAAAAATGGTGACTGACAAGACAAAGGTTTGCCACCCCTGCAAAATAAAAACCATGAAATGGCTATTGACTGAAATTGTAACCTTTTTGCTTTGACAAAAAACAAATGCACAATTTATAGTAAATACTAATTTTGTAGACTACTACGCTCATGTTTCTTTGGTTTTTATAATTTTTTTTTTACCCACGTTAGAGCTTGAATATAAGGTACAAGGCACATCGCCACTTTGCGCTTTAATTTCATGTCGTTTTAGTAAGTTGAAATATTAAATTACAAATGTAATTTTTTAAAAAGTAATATGAGAAACAAAATAAGTATGTGAAGAAGGTCATAATATTATGAAAAGAAAATTTACAAAGAAGAGAAGTTCTTAGGTGTTGGTTTACAAAATATCAAAGTGGCCCTTGCATTCTTTTATTTTTTTAAGTATATGGCCTTCGGTGGAAAAAGTTTGGACACCCCTGGCCTGTTATTAGTTAAAAATGTGCATGTTTAAACAACCATTAAGTATTTTGGCCTAAATAAAGCATTTCAAGCATAAAAATGGCTAAGCCAAGTAAAATTCTAACATAAGGCATTCAGAAGATGCATTTAAAGATATGTACACTGATCACCAGGTGTCAGTAATGTCACATTGATGAGACAATAGCCACCATAGAAAGTAGGCCTACTTCACATGTGTCAAACTCGTGCCCTGGAGGGCCGAGACGCTGCAGGTTTTCTCTCCAACCAGTTTCTTCAGCAGGTGATTTAATTGATGAGCTCCTTCCCTCAAACTGAAGGTGTTTTTTAATTAAAATCACCTGCTTTAGTGACTGGCTGGAAAGAAAACCTGCAGTGTCTCGGCCCTCCATGGCACGAGTTTGACACCCGTGGCCTACTTGGTCACTCTCCCAATGCCAACGTGAGTCTAATTTAAGTCTTATGTCTACTATATTGGGTAATAAGAGTGTAAAGGTGACTAGGGGTGTTATTTCATGTCTACAGGGCTCAAGGTGGTAAACAGGTTTTTCTATGCTCTATGAAAATATTCCATTTATAAATAAGGAATTCTACTTTGCGGAAATTCACTTATCACGATCGAGTTTGGAACCAATGACCCGCCATAAACGAAGGGTTGCTATACGTAATTTTGTACTAATGCCACCATGCTTCCATAACCAATTCTTTACTTGGAGAAACAAATGCACACAAAAAAATCCATCCATCAGTAAATAAAGCCGTTTATTTCACAATATGAACTAAACACCTAACTCCAAATGTTGTATTCTATAATTTTATCCTTAAAAAAATGTTTCTTTGGATTTTGTTCCACCTTTAACATTTTTTTTTATTAGATTTAAATAAGTTTTTTCAAGAACACAGTTATACACTGCAACAGTTAAAAGCTTAGACACACTTCCCCGTGCTATTATATGGGAAAGTGTGTCCAAACTTTTGACGCGTTTTGTATCCCACACTCCAAACCATTAGGGCCAGTCATGAGTCAGAATTGTCAATTTACAGTAAACAACTCCCATCTTTTTGGCATTTATTTTTAGTTAAGTACAGTTTGACAGTTTTTTGCCGGTGAATCCATATCACACCTTGTGGCACAATAGTGGTATTGCAAGTCAAACTGGACCAGTGCTGTCGCTTTAATAACGACGTGTGTCGCTTTCAACAGATTTGTGCCAAATGGTTTTTCTGGCATTTGGCACATTTTCACATGCAAAAGCAACAGCGTCTAATTATCTGCTCCCTCTTGTGGTTGAAGGTATGGCTCTGCAAAAGTATGACAACAGCAAGGTCTCAGCGTTTCCACACTCATGCAGCACGTTATGGAGTATTTGTAATGTAGCCGCAGCTTTCAAATCTGATGATGGGTGTGGCATGACCTTAGGAAGACATGTACACTGTTACGTCGTCCTTACAGTTACTGGTTAGAACAGTAGTACATCCAATAAAGTCCTAAATCATTGAGAACATAAATAACACAAACGGCCATTTGGCTGTAAGCCGTCACATACACTCCGGATCAAAATGTTAAGACTGTTTGAAAAACTGCAAGAATATACATTTTGCACAGTTGGATCTTAAGGGTGTTTAAGTAGAGCTTCAAAATGCAAAAATAAGACATGGGAGTGAGACAAAAAAAAATTGGAGTAAGCAATTTATTGCAAAGAAGCATTGAAGTGAAATAGGGCTGTTCATCAGCTGATCAAAAGTTGAAGAGCACAGCCTTTAAAAGGTCAAATCTTGGCTCGGATGGAATGTGATTTAGTGTCAGGTATTCACACTGTCATGATGTCTTGATGGCAAAGGCAAAAAAGCTTTCTCTCTTTGAAAGCAGTGGGATTGTTGAGCTGCATAAGCAAGGCCTCTCGCAGCACGCCACTGCTGCTGAGCTTGGACGCAGTAAGACAATCATCCCAAACTTCTTCAAACATCCTAAGGTTCATGGAACTAAAAAGTCAAGTAAAAAGTCAAGTCAAGTGGTACACCCAAAAAAATTTGCTGGAGGATCCCATTGGCTGTCCGTCAAGACCTGGGATCATCCTTCGCCCAAATAAAGGTTGTTACTGGTGCTGAGTGCAGTCCAATAACCGTCAGACACCATCTGTGAAAGAAGGCTTTTAAGAAGAAAAAACATCTTCAAAGACCTCGTCTCTTTCAATGTCACAAAATTGGGCGTTTGGAATTTACAGGAGAGCATCAAACATGGGACATTGAAAGGTGAAACAAAGTTTAATTCTCCCTTGATGGTCCTGATGGCTTCCAATGTTACTGGCATGACAAGGAGATCCCACCTGAGATGCTTTCCACACAGTACAGTGGGAGGGGGGTGTCATCATGATACTTCAATAGAACAATGGAGCTTCAGGTTGTGCTGGGGCGTCAAACGGCAGCAGACTATGTGGAGCAGTTGCAGGGGGCATCCCTCATAACTAAAGGCCCTCGTCTGTGTGATAATGACTGGCTTTTTCAGCAGGACAACGCTGCACTTCACAAAGGACTTCTTCCAGAGGAAAAACTCACTCTTTTGGACCATCCTGTGTGTTTCCCTCATCTAAATTCAATGGAGAACATTTGGGGATGGATGGCAAGGGAAGTTAATCAGTTCCAGACAGTGGATGCCCTCCGTGAAGCCATCTTCACCACCTGGGGCAACATTCCCACTAGCCTCCTGGAAACACTGCCACCAGGCATGCCCAAACCCATTTTCACCTCATTAACAAGAACAGCAAAGCTACTCATTACTCACTCCTTTTTTATAGATTTGATTTGTATTTTAGGGATTGTTTCGTTTTTTTTGCAGCTATGGCCTTAAACTTTGGATCAGCTGATGAGCAGCCTATTTCACGTTAATGCTTCTTTGCAATTAATTACTTTTGTCTCACTCCCATTTCTTGTTTTTGCATTTTGAAGCTCTACTTAGAACCTCCTTAAGATCCAACAGTGCAAAATGTACATTCTTTCCATTTTTCAACTGGTTCTAACATTTTGATCAGGAGTGTATTTCTTCAATACTGTTTTTCCCGCCTGTTTATATTCTTACCGATCAAACAAATCATGTGATTAATTAGTCTAGAATCTACCCAGATAACACTGGTTTTGAACATTAAAGTGTTCAATTCTCCTCATAATATTATGTTGTTATTCTCGTAAAATTATGACTTTTTCTTGTTAAATTACATATTTTTTTCTCTCAATATTTTGACTATATTATTGTAAAATTACTGCTGATTCTTCAATTTTTACTGATTCTGAGTTTGTTTGTTTTTTTGGTTTTCTTGTGAAATAAAATTAAAAAAAACATCCCCGGGCTGTTGGACAGGTTGGACACCCCTGTAATGTAATTTATAATTTCTTATCATTTTTATATCCGGGAAGACCTGGGTTCGATTCTCCCTTGGGCATCTCTGTGTGGAGTTTGCATGTTCTCCCCGTGTGTATGTGGGTTTTCTCCGGGTACTCCGGTTTCCTCCCACATTCCAAAAACATGAATGTTAGGTTAACTGGCGACTCTAAATTGTCCACAGGTATGAATGTGAGCGTGAATGATTGTTTGTCTATATGTGCCCTGCGATTTGCAGCCGACCAGTCCAGGGTGTACCCCGCCTCTCGCCCCAAGTGGGCTGGGATAGGCTCCAGCATCCCCCCGTGACCCTAATTAGGATAAGCGGCATAGAAAATGGATGGATGGATCATTTTTATATCGAGGAAAAGGCTTCTTGAGACGTCATCTGTACTTCTGTGTAGAAGGTGTCGGACGTTTCGCTCCTCATCCGAAGAGCTTCGTCAGCAAACTAATAAGTGCTGGTAGCTTAGGCCTTAAATACAGTAAGAGTGGGCGGAATTGGTGTGCCAACACCCTCCTCCTATTGGTTCGTTACACTAAGCCTGCATTCCTCATCTTTACAGTGGTATAATCCTATCCTGTTATTCACACCTACGATAAAAGGGAAGTGTCGCTCCCTGAATTGGGTATGAACGACTCTGATACTGGCTTGTTAGCATCTATTGTTCTGGCTCGGCCCTGCCTTCACCTCATTTGCAAGACTAAGAGCTGTGGGTTTTGGTCTCAGTAACCTGCTGAACACAGGGTCCAAATTGAACCTCAAACCACCATTCCGATTCAATGATGGGTTCTGTTGTTTGACAAAAATAGCTTCCTTTACTCCTCTTTCAAACCATCTGTTTTCTTTGGCCAAAATCTTTACCTCGCTGTCCTGAAAAGAGTGATTGGTAGCTTTCAGGTGTAGATGTACTGCTGATTGAGGACCACTAGCATTGTCCCTGCGATGTTGATAAAGCCTTTTTTGGAGCATTTGCTTAGTTTCCCCAATGTAGTGCTCTTTGCATTCCTCATCTTTACAGTGGATGGAATAGACCACATTGCTCTGTTTCTGGTTTGGAGCCTTGTCTTTAGGATGCACTAATTTTTGTCTCAGGGTATTTACTGGTTTGAAATAGGTAGGAATTTTGTGTTGCCATAAGATCCTCTGGAGTTTTTCGGAGACCCCCGCTACATAAGGGACTACCACTCCTCTCCTTTTAGCTTCTGTGGGCTTTTGGGTTTCTTTCCCTACTCTCTTCTTTTGACATTTGTTAAAAGCCCACCGTGGGTACCCACAGGTTGAGAGCGCTCTCTGGACATGTTGTGTCTCCTTTTTCTTTCCCTCAGCACTAGTTGGTATTTGTTCCGCTCTATGTTGGAGGGTCCTAATAACCCCTAGTTTATGTTGTAGTGGATGGTTTGATTCAAAAAGCAGGTATTGGTCAGTGTGTGTGGCCTTTCTAAAGACCTCTGTAAGTAGCTGTCTGTCCTTTCCTATAATTACCTTGCAGTCTAAGAAGGCTAGTTGGTTTTCTTTAGTGTCCTCGCGAGTAAATTTGATATTGGTGTCCACCGCATTGATGTGATCTGTGAAAGACTGAATTTCTTGTTTTTTGATTATGACAAAGGTGTCATCCACGTATCTAAACCAGTGCCTTGGTTTTGTCCCTGAGAAGGATGTGAGAGCCTGTTTCTCCATCTCTTCCATGTACAGATTCGCCACTATGGGTGAGACTGGTGAGCCCATAGCACAACCATGAATTTGTCTGTAGAATTTCCCTCTAAACTGAAAATATGTGGTGTTAAGGCAAATTTCCAGTAATTGGCAGATGTGGTCAGCACTAAGTTTTGTTCTCCGATGCAGAGTTGAGTCCTCGAGCAGTCTCTTCCTCACCACCGAGACTGCTGCTGAGGTGGGGACAGATGTGAAAAGTGAAGTCACATCATAAGACACCAAAGTTTCCTCTGGCTCCAATCTGAGGTCTTTGATGCTCGCCACAAACCCTTTTGTGTTCTCTATATGATGATCAGTGTTGCCTACCAATGGGGATAAGACTGTTTTTACATATTTCGCTACATTGTACGTGGTAGAGTCAATGCTACAGACAATGGGTCTGAGGGGAAACCCTTCCTTGTGGATTTTTGGAAGGCCATAGATACATGGTGTAGCCTCCCCAGGGTATAACCTATGATACATCTGTCTGTCAATTAGTTCTTCCTTCTCTAACTTTTGGAGACAGTGTATGATTTCTTTCTTATACCTGCTGGATGGGTCCCTTTTAAGTTGCTCATATGTGTTGGCATCACTAATTAGACTTGTTATTTTTTCAATCACTCTTTTCAGGACAGCGAGGTAAAGATTTTGGCCAAAGAAAACAGATGGTTTGAAAGAGGAGTAAAGGAAGCTATTTTTGTCAAACAACAGAACCCATCATTGAATCGGAATGGTGGTTTGAGGTTCAATTTGGACCCTGTGTTCAGCAGGTTACTGAGACCAAAACCCACAGCTCTTAGTCTTGCAAATGAGGTGAAGGCAGGGCCGAGCCAGAACAATAGATGCTAACAAGCCAGTATCAGAGTCGTTCATACCCAATTCAGGGAGCGACACTTCCCTTTTATCGTAGGTGTGAATAACAGGATAGGATTATACCACTGTAAAGATGAGGAATGCAGGCTTAGTGTAACGAACCAATAGGAGGAGGGTGTTGGCACACCAATTCCGCCCACTCTTACTGTATTTAAGGCCTAAGCTACCAGCACTTATTAGTTTGCTGACGAAGCTCTTCGGATGAGGAGCGAAACGTCCGACACCTTCTACACAGAAGTACAGATGACGTCTCAAGAAGCCTTTTCCTCGATGGACAACTCCTGTACGACTGAGAGCCTACACAGACGCATTTTTATATCATATTTCTTTTTATGAATAGAATTTTACAGTCTGTACAGAAGCATAAGATTGTGTTAACATTATATTTTCAGTTTCTTTTGGAAGGGATTAATGACTAAAATGGAGGTTCTCCTGTATTATTGTCATGAATCCAGTCTCCCCCCAGGGTTCCCCCAGTGGGATATAAATCAGTCCAGAAGTGGAAATTACAAAATTAGGTTAACAGTTTTTTTGTTTTGTTTTATTATTCGGCCTAACTATTTTGAAACTACGGCCAAAAAAATGTGTTTTGTGGCATTTTGTGTGTGTGTGTGTGTGTGTTTTTCATGCAGCGTGATCCACTATATTGGTGCGGAGTAAATGCCCAGAGTTTGGACAGCCACTTGACTGTCTAGGGGGCTACATTTTGGCATGATTACCTACCAAATTCTCATGAGATGACCCCTTACTGGTCACAATGTTAACACACATCAAGCGTTTCAGTCATCCTCTTGGTTTTAATGAGGCTCAGCACTAATGTGCACAACAACTGGAGCTCAAAAGCAAGCAGCCAGGCTGTGCTAACACACCTTACCCCTCCACCCCCACCCCACTAAGTCCCTCATTAGTGGCTCGTCCCAAACTTCTCAAGGTTGGAGAAGAAAATGAGTCTTATAAATAACATCTAAAAAAAACAAAAGCAAAGACTTGTTCAAGTACAGTAAATTCCCATGAGATTTGCAAAAAGATAATAATGGCACTGTGAGAGGTGCGATGGTTTTCAAGGTGGCCGCTTATTGCCATGCAGCGATACAGTCCAAAGTCTCACACACACACACACCCCCACACACCCACACACACACAGTTTCAACTTTCAGACTCTGATTGAGAATCTTCGTATCGTCCCCTGATCATCATTTTGAGCAAAGGTCCAACCTGGAGAGACAGAAGTAGAACATGACTTTGTTTCTGAGCCCTAAAAATAAAAGCATAAGTGGGTCGCAGGGGAGGGTTGCCGAGCCGCAGGATTTCACATGAGACAGGTAACCTCATTCGATGTTCTGGAAGCATGCAGTCTAACCGGTAGCGCTGAGGAGTTTCCGTGTGGTATCGCCACGAGGAAATAAAACGTGCTTACCTCTCGAGGGTCGCCGAGTGCTTCTCCCAGCATTTTCTCGATGTTCCTCATGATGGCCACTTTCTGATGGGCTCGCAGCGGATATTCTATCCTCTTGGGCGTGGGCGCACCCTGCAGACAGGAGTCGTGCAAAGGAAAAACTCAGGGAAGCAAGCGAGACGTGTGGCTGTAGGCAACCTCCAACCGCAATGTGGCAGGAGCTGCATTTGAAGAACCGTGAGGGGACTGAAGCTTTATGTGGTCAAAGACAAGCTACAGTTTCCTGTCCACTTTCTCACCCATTCCACATCATTATTTAAGTTGAAAAATAAAAACATAAGCAGTTATATAAACAGTAATCCCTCATTTACTGCAGTTAATTGGTTCCACACCCAACCAAAGTAAAATTCCTTATTTATAAATTGAATATTTTCACAGTTAAGAGGGTAGAAAACCTCCTTGCCACCTTCTAAATACGTTTTTAACATTTTTAGAGCCCTCTAGACAAATAACACCCCATAGTCACTTTCACACCCCTTTTAGCCAATGCAGTAGGCATAAGAGAAAATAAGACATAAATAAGAAATACCGTAATTTCTGGTGTATAAGCTGCTACTTTTTTCTCACTCTTTGAACCCTGGGGCTTATACAGTGATGCGGCTAATTTGTGGTTGCATTCTGGTCTCGCAACATCTCATGTGCTTCGGAGCAGTCATTGTGTGCTTTGTGAGCGCGCTCACATTATTAGTGATGTGCGAATACCACTGATTTCTTTGTCGATTCAATACTGAATAAAATTCAGGCTGGTATCAGCAACACCGATCCGATACCAATATTTGTGCAAATAAAGTCATCCCTCGTTAATCGCGGTTAACTGGTTCCAAGTGAATTTCTGCCAAGTAGAGTAGTTCTGCAAAATGGAGTAGTTTCGTGGTTAGAGCATAGACTAGTTTATGACTTTCTAAATATAGTTTTTAACATTATTAGAGCCCTGTAGACATAAAATATCACACCTACAATTACCATTACACAGCTCTTATTCATTGTTTGCAACACATTGCGCAACTCTTATGCTAGAGGGACTCGAGACGGCCGCTGGCTAGCAAGCTAGCGAGCTTACCAGTTAGCCTCAAATTTATTTCTTCTGACTTAAGAAACCAAAAACTTACCACTTCTACACAGAATAGGAGGATAATTTTTTTTCACTCTATCTTTTGGGACATGCCATGGTTGATTTCATGCAGTGTGAAAGTCATCTAATCTAATGTCATGTCTCATCAATGTTTTGTTTTATTACTGACGCCTAGCAGCTAGCATACTACACATAACATGTATTTCAATATTTTTTTTACTAATAATGGGCCATAGTCAACCACAAAACAAGTCATTCATTCATTCATTCATTCATTTTCTATGCTGCTTGTCCTCACCAGGGTTGCAGGGGTATGCTGCAGCCTGACTTTGAGGGAGACGCAGGGTACACAATAATTAATTAATTAATTAATTGTTGAAAAACTGTGATAGAGCGAGGGAATGATATTTCAATACAGTGAGTGACGACTGTGTCTGGTAAATTTTTAAAAAGCAGTGTATTTCAAATCACTGCAAAGGCCATAAAATAAAGCATATAAGACATCAGAGTAATTTATTCATTTATTTTAAACAACTGCATGACATTTAGACAAGGTCTACATAATTGAGGTATTTTCCACTGTGTTCCTGTTAATGATATACATTACCTCAATTAAAGTAGCAATATTTAGATTTGAGAATCGATTTTAGAGCGTAAAGATCTGGTATTGGAGGTATCGATATTTCACTATCTATACGCACATCACTACTCATCATGGAGAACACCGGCGGGCTTCGGGGGGTTGGACTGCTGCGTGCTGGGGAGGACCGCACGGGATCGGGGGCTGATTTGCCTCGGGGCGGGGATGATGCTGGTAGCAACAACGAAAGAACAAGAGAGACCGGCGGTGTGTGTGAAGAGGGAAGTGTGGGGCTGTTCGGTTCCAACACTTGAGGAGGACAACTTTAGTGGTTTCAGTTCCCAGGAGTAGGATGAGGACAGCGATTAATGACTTTTCTGGTAGGCTACTGTTTAACCAGCCGTATTACACGTACTGTTTGGAAAAAAGCATTTATTTAATCATAAGTTTATAAAAAAAATCTTTCTGTGAAACATCTTTCTGTGTGCTGAATATCCCAGGT
Source organism: Dunckerocampus dactyliophorus (assembly GCF_027744805.1). NCBI lineage: Eukaryota > Metazoa > Chordata > Actinopteri > Syngnathiformes > Syngnathidae > Dunckerocampus > Dunckerocampus dactyliophorus. The sequence goes on along the minus strand of NC_072832.1, from coordinate 12,750 downwards.
TACGACGTGGACAACCGCGGCTTATAGATTGGTGCAGCCTACATACAGTATGTACAAATCTTTTTTTCTCTTTAAATTTAGTGGGTGAGGCTTAAATACCAGTATACGCGCTATAGTCCAAAAATTACTAGTAATATAGAATCACAGGTTAGCATTGGGAGAGTTCCTTGTTGTTGTTTTTTTTTTTTTTTTTTACTTCCTGTTCTGTACAGTACTTCCTGCAGTGGCTATTGTCTCATCATTGTAACATTACAACATTGTAACTAGCAACCAGTGTAGAATATTACATATCATCACAACCTTTTTGAATGCGTCTTCTGAATGCCTTATATTTGTATTTTACTTCATTTAGCCATTTTATGCTTCAAAATGCTTCATGTGGGCAAAAAAATAATACGGAAAATTTGCTTAAATATGCATATTTTTGACTAATAAGCAGCCATATTCAACCACAAAACAGCATCAATTATTAATAATATATTTTTGACAAACTTGGATAGAGTGAAGCCCCGAAATTTGAAGCGCGAAGTGACAAGGGATTACTGTAACGTAATTAATTACAGAAAAAGCAAACCACTCTCCAATTATCGTTAGCTTACACCCTACTAAAAAGAAATAAATATTAGGGGTGCACGATAATCATCGGACCGATAATTAGGAGGGAATTATGATGTCATACCAATAAATCCAATAACATTAAAAATAGCTACTATAACCGATAATTTAAAAAAACTCACCGATGAGGCGAGATGACCTGCCAGTGCGGGTGGCTAATCAGGGGGTCCTTTTTTCCTCCTGCCTGTAATGCTAACAGCCTATCGGAACTTCCCCTGAGCTCAGTTGTAAGCAAAAATTCACAGTTTCAGAGACATTTTGCATGCTAGATGTACCAAATGCTCTGCGACGATGGGAACAAAAAAACCCTTGAGCACACAAAAAACCTTATCAGCCTTATCGCTACAACGCCCGTGGCTTGTTGTGCCACGGAGTTTGAAAAGTGCAAGAGGTTTGCCAGAGACCTCCGTGGCGTTACACAGGCTGCTCGGAGCATGTGTTCGAATACAATGCACGTTGCTGGGCCACGCAGGTGGCTCCTCCCACTCTACACTCTAGTTCTCCTGATAGTAGTGAAGTGGTAGTAGTACTGTCATGATATTTGAATAGGACAAATCAACATGTACAGTTGGTCAAATCCTAACTTTTTCCAGCCCTTCTTACCTCCAGGTGTCCACAAACTACGCTTAAATCAAAATGTTTAAAAAGTACAGTAGATCTAATATCGGTTATCGCTATTATATTGGTCTTGAGAAGCAGAAAGTTATCGGTATCGGTTTAAAAAAAAAAAAAAAGGTATCGTGCATCTCTAATAAATATGCTAAAAAAAAGGGTGTGAGAAAAAAAAAAAAAAAAGACTGTAAAAATGCATACTTTGTACCAAAAGTTGACTGTTATCGTCACTCCACCATTCAACAGTGACTCTATGTGATGCCACCTGAGAGATAAATGAAAAATATTAATGACAAAACTTACAAACATACAATATGTGTGTAACTAGAAATACCATGTATATATACTGCTCAAAAAAATTAGAGGAACACTTAAAAAACACATCAGATCTAAACTGGGGGAAAAATGATCTTGAATATCTTTCCTGACAATAATTAGGTGATGTAGGGGGAAATCAAAGACACCCCAAAAATGAAAGTGAAAAAATGATGCAGCAGACTGGTCCATTTTGCCAAAATGTCATTGTAGCAACTCAAAATGATTCTACCGCAGGTACCGCAGTGATGCCCTGGTCCAGATCTGGGAGGAGATCCCCCAGACACCATCCGTAGTCTCATTAGGAGCATGCCCCGACGTTGTCAGGCATGCACGTGGGGGCCACACAAACTACTGAGAATCATTTTGAGTTGCTACAATGACATTTTAGCCAAATGGACCAGTGTGCTGCATCATTTTTTAACTTTCATTTTTGGGTAGTCTTTGATTTCCCCCCTCTATAGGGTGATCATTTTCATTTCTATCAAATTATGTGGCATCATTTTGTTACTAATACATCACCTACTTATTATCAGGAAAGATATTCAAGATAATTTCCCCCCCAGTTTAGATCTGATGTGTTTTCGAAGTGTTCCTCTAATTTTTTTGAGCAGTGTATATTGCAATATGCTTACCAATACATAGGGATGTAGAGTACGTCTCCCGGGCCGACAACTGCCTCATAGCCAAACACATTTTTAAATTTGGGAAACCTCTCATAGTCGGGGTGATCAAAGTTGACCTAGAAATGAAAAAGTATGCAATAACATAACATTTCTGTGTATGAGCCTTTCATTTCATGTCCTTAAAGTCATATTTCACCTTAAACAACAGCCTGCTTTACTCATACATCCTGCAAAACAGCAGTAAAGTCTTTGGATTGGCTGACTGATGACGACATAAGCGGATTCCACTCTACTAAATTGCAATATGGATAATCTGGTGCTCTCTGCAGTTGAGCAATAACCGCAAACAGCCACTTACTTGACTCTGTCTGTCGCAGGGGTGATGCACCGGGTACGGGTAAAGACACTCAAACTGGTTGGGGGGAAAGAGGATGCACCGCTTGTAGCCTTTGATTTGTGCAAAAAAGTTCTGCTGCTCGTCGTAATGCGCTGGCGTCACGTTACCTGTGCGGGGAGGATGTTCATGATGAAAAAAAACAAAACATTTTTAAATGTGAAAGCTGCGTACCTTCCATGCCGATCAGGAGGAGGTTGGACGTCAGCTGGCCCCAGTTTCTCTTGGCCTGCTGCTTGTTGATCCAGTTCCAGTTGAAGCCCAGGAAGTCAACCACTATTTTCTTTCCCACCGTGTCGTTTAAGGTCTGCTGAAGGTAAACCCTGCACAACAGAACAGCACTCAGACAGCGCCATCTACGTCATGACAAAAGCATAGTAACAGTACTGCTAAGTCCAATAATTATTAGCCCTTTTCTATAAAAATGTGTAATACAATTACAAGAAAATAGTCATAAATGAGAAATTTACAATCAGTCATAAAATTATGAGCGGTAAAAAAAGTGCTAATTGAGAGAATGAAGCTGTGATATTATGAAAAAAGTCATTTTTTTTCAAAGAAAATTGCCATAATATTACAAGATAAAGTCCTCAATGTATTAATTATTCTATACCATTTTTGACTCATAAATTACTCTTTTTTTCCATGTAATATGGCAAGCTTATGCTCTAAAAACTTTCTCTCAAATGTAAAAAAATTACAAAAATAAAAAAAGAAATGATAATAAAATACATATTAAATCAAATATTACAATTAAAAGCATTAAAAGATAAAATTGTACACTTAACTCTATTCTGTCAAATTTCCGATGTAAACACTGTGGAACACAGAGTGCAGGGATACGACAGTAGAGAAAGTAACGCCAAGCGATTGTGAGGATTGTGATTTGTTTGTAAGCAGTCAGATGGCACTGCCTGCAGCACACATGGGGGAGCATTACTGTCACACTCACCTGCCGTACCCACAAACACACACGCACACATATATCCTCTGTAAATCCATTAAATCCATCCTACCTGTCCTCCCCTCCCCTCTGCTGCGTCTCGTGCATCTTCTCCACAAATTCAGAGAATTTCATCTCTGTCCGTCGGGACTTGGGGACAAAGTTATCCACGTTGGACATCTTCTTCTCATCGTAGTAGAGGAACTTGTGCTTCTCCGCCATGTAGACTGAGAAGTCCCCGTTGCCGATGTTCTCTTGGAGATACGCAATGTCCCATTTGAGCGCTGGATAGACCAGGTTCGTATCGGTTAGGACCACCGGCTCCTAGAAAGAAAAAGCAGAGTACACATGAGTGGTCAAAGCAGGAGACTTTCTGACCTGTAACCTGTTTGAAATGATTATATATATGATATGCCAAAGAATATATCGTGATATATATCGCAATATGGATTTTTAGGCTATATCGCCTATGCAATATTTGTGTCCATCCATCCATTTTTCTATGCCGCTTATCCTCACTAGGGTTACGGGTATGCTGGAGCCTAACCCAGCTGACTTCAGGCGAGAGGCGGGGTACACCCTGGAGTGGCCGGCTGCCAATCGCAGGGCACATTCACGCTCACATTCATACCTAACATACATGTTTTTGGAATGTGGGAGGAAACCGGTGTACCCGGAGACAACCCACGCATGCACGGGGAGAACATGCAAACTCCACACAGAGATGCCCACTAGGCCACCGTATGGCCCGCAAAATTTGTGTCTTCCCCTGGAATTCCACATTTTCCATACAGTATTTCAGTAATACGTTTGTTATTGTGGTTGTGGTGCATCATACCCTTGTACTGATGACTGTGCACTAAAGTTATCCATAAAACATCCATGCACACACCGACAGCAGCGTCTGCAGGCTGGTGCTGGTCGCTGCTATTGGACACCCTGGCAATGGAGGCTACGTGACAAAGTGAACGTACGCAGCCCGGCGCGCTCCCGCTTCAGTACAGGCACGTCTCACGAGCCCTTCTCTGCTGCAAGGAGGAAGTGAAACCTACCCGATATTCACCAACATTTGCCTCTACAGCGAGCACAGTTAAAAAGGCAACGGTGAGCCCAATAAATGCTTTGAATTCACTTTCACCACATTCAACAGCTCTCATTGTGAGTCAAAATCGAAAATATCACTCAATATGACTTCTATAAAAGTTCAATTGAAGCGGTTCCGCCTACATTTTAGCGATAAAAACACAATTCGTGTCTTTGAAGTGCATCGGCGCCATTCTCTTACCAGAGATGTTTTAACAAAGCCAAGATAACACTATTCTAGGTTTATGTGAATGTGATGTTGGAGCTCGAATGTAACGGTTAACGCCCATAATCGCTTAATGGCAACCAAATTATTAAATGTTACTCAATAATACTTAAAAGTTTAACGCAACCTGTTTTCGCCATATTTAATGTGAAAAAGGCCTTGCATGTACATCGGGGCCATTCGCTTACCAGAGATGTTTTACAAGGGAAAGAATACACACTACGGTAACTACTAGCCTTCTGTGAACGGAATCTCGGAGCTCTACCGTATGATTTAACACTCATAATCTCCCAATGAGCGACAAATTCTAAAAGGTTATTCGATAAGACTTCTACAAAAGCCAAATGTATTCATTTTTATGTTTGCGCGTGAACCGATGCCATTCACCGTTTATTTCGAAGACAGCTGTCTATGAGCAATTTAAGCGAGCCAGCATTATGTCCCTGTTTTTAAACTAACACATTGCCTCAGGGTGCCTTCGTGTTCTCCTGTTTGCTAGATTAACCATAAAATCATTAAGATGTTTGAGTGACTAAGTTTCATCACTATTGCTTCTAATTATGAAACACGCCCTAGTGTGCTAACCTTGTCAATGTTAATTGTTGCATGCCTGCTTAATAATAGCCACAATACGTCCCCAAATCATTTGGCTTGTTGATGAAAAAAGGTGTGTATTGAACAATCATCAATGTATGCAATTAGTTTCGAAACAAATTGCCTACAGTACGGTTACTTGGTCTTGGGCTTGTATGTCTGCTCGGTGCATGACTCATGTCATTATAATGAACCCGCTGACATGGCCAACAAGCCTTGGAAGACGCTGCAGCTGACTTCAAAATGGATGGAAGCCAGTTTGTTACAAGCCATCTTAAAGGTAACAAACTGGATTAGCTGAACACAGCTTTGGAAATGCATATTAAGGAACACGCGTATTTGAAAGCAGGTGGGGTTATGTGTCTAGTTAACACTTGCACTGAGTTTTAAGGTCACTTCAGGTGCAGCTTCAACGAGATAACTAGTATCCTGTTGCATGCCCGCAAACATAAGTTGCTAGGTGTATGCATTGTGCATTCCTGAAATGCACTGCACACTTTTGACCCAATATGCCCTATACGGTGAATGCTATAGAATGGCTGCCTGTGCAATATGAAATAAGTGTACGTAGCTAGCATGGTTACCTCATTGTTTATTAGCATCTCCGCTCTGGGATCTGTGTGCGAAAGCCTGGGGATGGTCTTGGTGGGGAAAGAATACTTCCGCAGCTGAGACTCTTCCCAAGCCCGGTTGCGGATGCCGGAGAAAGCGGTGGCGCCTTCACTTGCAGCAGGGTCAGCCTCCACGACGGTCGCTGCAGCCATGGTGGTCGTCGTCGATCAGCACCGATTAGCTAGTTGGTGCCGTCGTTTTCACAACCAAAAACAAGCACAAACGTCTTCCAGTCGCTCCCCCACAAGGTGATATTCAACCGCGGAGTTATTACAAACGCTTTCCAATTCAGAATTATTCAAATAAGAAGTAAAAATCGCAGTTAGAGAGGGTTGTCTGCGGGTGTGTTCAGGAGTGAATAGGTGTTTACATACTGACAGCCACAATATAAACCACACAAATTAGAAGCACTGGTGGCGTAAAGTGTCCAACAGAGACATCTAGTGTACTGGCGACACATTAACGCTTTATTATCAGCCACTATTACTGTGACATGTACTTTCGGCCACGAGAGGGGAGTGTTGCATCTACTTTTGTCGCAAATTTTCTCAACGCAATTGATAGGAATTTGTCTTTTATATCAGGGGTGGCCAAACCTTTTCCACCGAGGGCCCGAGACTGTGTTTTTGTCATATTGCTTTAATATATTTTTTTTATTTTGTAGTTTGGCTTGAGAAAGCTTTGTGTGATTATTATTATTAAAACAGTATGACTATAACCTAACCCAAAGCAAAATTAAAATCCGCTATGGAAAAGTTCAGATAAGAGCTGATTGGTAGACCTACCTACACGAGTCACTAGAAATAGTGAAACCCTTCTAGATCAGATTTTTACAATCGTGTTACTGGCCTGTCAGATTATAATATGACACTGATTATAACAAAGTGAAGTAAAAAACACAAGGTCAGCCACTGCAAAGCACAGAGTCACATATTAACAACAGGAAATCCAAAATCAAAAATGGCTCATTTTGAACATGAAGAAAGTCAACTGGGATAGGGTAACTAACGAGCCAGATGCAAAAATTTTACCTCTGCCGTCTGTGATGTAATAAGCAAACACACAAAAATATGGAAAAGCAAACCTAAGAAAAAGTCTCTTCCGTGGTTTACCAGTGACATCCTTCAGACCACATGTGTCAATGGAGGGCCGAGACACTGCAGGTTTTCTCTCCAACCAGTTTTTCCAGTTAATTGATGTGCTCCTTCGTCATAAAGTTATTGATAGTCCTGAGTCTATTGCAAACGGTTCAAATATTTTTTTTATTGCATCTGTACAAGAATTAGCAAGTCATTTGAAATCTACTGTGTCATCTCCGGATGAATTGGACCATGACCGCACACATCTCTCGTGATAAAGTTAAGAAAGCGATTGCCAACATGAGTAACTCCATGTCTCAGGACATACAGAACTTTAATGCTGCATTTATTAATAAATATTTTAGCTGTCTGTTGGAACCGATAACTTACTTAGTAAACATGTCAATACAAACAAAAACTTTCCCAGAGAGATGGAAAACTGCAATAATGATCCCAGTGCATAAATGAGGAGACAAAGATTTAGCAGGGCCATTGCTATCCTCCCAAGGGTCTGTTCCTGGCCCTCTGTTGTTCACAATGTACATTAAGGACCTACCAAGCTCTAAAACACCCAGCCTGGCCGGCAAGCATCCGACACAGGCTTTATTGGACATCTCTGAATGGCTCCAGGTATCCCATCAACATCTTAAT